>NC_069508.1:17624644-17827144 GCF_027579735.1 Bombina bombina
AACTAACTCTCACTCACTAACTCTGTCTGTCACTAACTAACTCTCACTCACTAACTCTGTCTGTCACTAACTAACTCTCACTAACTCTGTCTGTCACTAACTAACTCTCACTAACTCTGTCTGTCACTAACTAACTCTCACTCACTAACTCTGTCTGTCACTAACTAACTCTCACTCACTAACTCTGTCTGTCACTAACTAACTCTCACTCACTAACTCTGTCTGTCACTAACTAACTCTCAATCACTAACTCTGTCTGTCACTAACTAACTCTCACTCACTAACTCTGTCTGTCACTAACTAACTCTCACTCACTAACTCTGTCTGTCACTAACTAACTCTCACTAACTCTGTCTGTCACTAACTAACTCTCACTAACTCTGTCTGTCACTAACTAACTCTCACTCACTAACTCTGTCTGTCACTAACTAACTCTCACTCACTAACTCTGTCTGTCACTAACTAACTCTCACTAACTCTGTCTGTCACTAACTAACTCTCTCTCACTAACTCTGTCTGTCACTAACTAACTCTCACTCACTAACTCTGTCTGTCACTAACTAACTCTCACTCACTAACTCTGTTTGTCACTAGCTAACTCTCACTCACTAACTCTGTCTGTCACTAACTAACTCTCACTCACTAACTCTGTCTGTCACTAACTAACTCTCACTCACTAACTCTGTTTGTCACTAACTAACTCTCACTCACTAACTCTGTCTGTCACTAACTAACTCTCACTCACTAACTCTGTCTGTCACTAACTAACTCTCACTCACTAACTCTGTCTGTCACTAACTAACTCTCACTCACTAACTCTGTCTGTCACTAACTAACTCTCTCTCACTAACTCTGTCTGTCACTAACTAACTCTCACTCACTAACTCTGTCTGTCACTAACTAACTCTCACTCACTAACTCTGTTTGTCACTAA
Source organism: Bombina bombina (assembly GCF_027579735.1). NCBI lineage: Eukaryota > Metazoa > Chordata > Amphibia > Anura > Bombinatoridae > Bombina > Bombina bombina. The sequence continues at coordinate 17,625,579 of NC_069508.1, forward strand.
CTAACTCTCACTAACTAACTCTGTCTGTCACTAACTAACTCTCACTAACTCTGTCTGTCACTAACTAACTCTCACTCACTAACTCTGTTTGTCACTAACTAACTCTCAATCACTAACTCTGTCTGTCACTAACTAACTCTCACTAACTCTGTCTGTCACTAACTAACTCTCAATCACTAACTCTGTCTGTCACTAACTAACTCTCACTCACTAACTCTGTCTGTCACTAACTAACTCTCACTAACTCTGTCTGTCACTAACTAACTCTCACTCACTAACTCTGTCTGTCACTAACTAACTCTCACTCACTAACTCTGTCTGTCACTAACTAACTCTCAATCACTAACTCTGTCTGTCACTAACTAACTCTCACTCACTAACTCTGTCTGTCACTAACTAACTCTCACTCACTAACTCTGTCTGTCACTAACTAACTCTCAATCACTAACTCTGTCTGTCACTAACTAACTCTCACTCACTAACTCTGTCTGTCACTAACTAACTCTCACTCACTAACTCTGTCTGTCACTAACTAACTCTCACTAACTCTGTCTGTCACTAACTAACTCTCACTAACTCTGTCTGTCACTAACTAACTCTCACTCACTAACTCTGTCTGTCACTAACTAACTCTCACTCACTAACTCTGTCTGTCACTAACTAACTCTCACTCACTAACTCTGTCTGTCACTAACTAACTCTCACTAACTCTGTCTGTCACTAACTAACTCTCTCTCACTAACTCTGTCTGTCACTAACTAACTCTCACTCACTAACTCTGTCTGTCACTAACTAACTCTCACTCACTAACTCTGTTTGTCACTAACTAACTCTCACTCACTAACTCTGTCTGTCACTAACTAACTCTCACTCACTAACTCTGTCTGTCACTAACTAACTCTCACTCACTAACTCTGTCTGTCACTAACTAACTCTCACTCACTAACTCTGTCTGTCACTAACTAACTCTCACTCACTAACTCTGTCTGTCACTAACTAACTCTCACTCACTAACTCTGTCACTAACTCTCACTAACTAACTCTGTCTGTCACTAACTAACTCTCACTCACTAACTCTGTTTATCACTAACTAACTCTCACTCACTAACTCTGTCTGTCACTAACTAACTCTCACTCACTAACTCTGTCTGTCACTAACTAACTCTCACTCACTAACTCTGTCTGTCACTAACTAACTCTCACTAACTCTGTCTGTCACTAACTAACTCTCACTAACTCTGTCTGTCACTAACTAACTCTCACTAACTCTTACTGTCACTAACTAACTCTCACTCACTAACTCTGTCTGTCACTAACTAACTCTCACTCACTAACTCTGTCTGTCACTAACTAACTCTCACTCACTAACTCTGTTTGTCACTAACTAACTCTCACTCACTAACTCTGTCTGTCACTAACTAACTCTCACTAACTCTGTCTGTCACTAACTAACTCTCTCTCACTAACTCTGTCTGTCACTAACTAACTCTCACTCACTAACTCTGTTTGTCACTAACTAACTCTCACTCACTAACTCTGTCTGTCACTAACTAACTCTCACTCACTAACTCTGTCTGTCACTAACTAACTCTCACTCACTAACTCTGTCTGTCACTAACTAACTCTCACTCACTAACTCTGTCACTAACTCTCACTAACTAACTCTGTCTGTCACTAACTAACTCTCACTCACTAACTCTGTTTATCACTAACTAACTCTCACTCACTAACTCTGTCTGTCACTAACTAACTCTCACTCACTAACTCTGTCTGTCACTAACTAACTCTCACTAACTCTGTCTGTCACTAACTAACTCTCACTCACTAACCAGTGGAGGCTCCTCCATTTGAGCACACTCGCACGTGCCCCCCAAAGCAGCCCAGAAGAAAGAAAAAAAAGGTGCCCCCCAAAGCAGCCCAGAAGAAAGAAAAAAAAAAACAGAATAAAAAAAATATAATTTTTCCAATAGCCCCCTACTGTAAAAATTATATATTTTTTTGTCCCCCAAAAAATCCAAACAGTTTGTTTAATAAGGAAAAAATTTTATTATATAATTTATACACTAACCCTGTCCCTAACCGCACGTGCGGTAGCTAAGACATATGGCAGTGTGCTATGCGCATCCTAAATTTGCAGCCTGCGCAGCTCCCAGCCTCCCCATCCCTATACTTTGTGTATCGCACACTTCAGCCTGTGCGAGCTGTGGGAGGTGATGAGGTTATGTTGGTAGCCCAGCCAATCAGCGGTAGAAAGAGCTGACAGACAGAGGAGCGGAGTGAGACGCATCAGTGAGCTGCCAGTCACACACTGTGAGCGCCGGAGTAGACTGCGGAGGAGGAGCAACTAAAGAAGTTCTCTGTCTCAGTCTCATTATACCAGCCCAGCCGTTAGCCAACTAACTTGCAGACAGTCTGCAGAGCCGCACCCCCCACCGGCAGCAATGAGGACCGGACCTGGACCGGACCGCACGAGGGTGACAAGTTCAGGGGGGGGGGATGATATCACACACCAACCATGCCAGCTGAGCAGGCAAGAACTTAGTGGTGCCTTTTTTTTATCCTGGCTCCCCCAGCCCCATGCCGTATGCTTTCTCGGATGGCTCCCCACCCAGGCCCCCACCATTCATCTATCACAGACAGTCGCTCCATACCTGGTCACATTCCTCAATAAATTTTACAGCAGCTGCAGCACCACCAGGAGGAATGTGACCAGAGATAAATAGGGAGGTGGGCAGAGCTGGAATCACAACCTGCCAGGACAGAGAGGAGGAAGCGGGAAGCGCTTGCAACACTGACAGGCAGCAGCAAATTTGAACTTGAAGACAGGAGAAGATTGATCTGAGGTAACCGTCCAACCCTGTAACTGTAAGTCATCATAATAAATAGCTGCAGCATATATGATAGGGATCTGCTTTGGGGCACTTGCCCATAATAGCTTAATAACAATGGTAGTCAACCCAATTTGCCTTGCCAATTTAAATGCATAGACCACTCCAGGAACATAAAAAATGTGATTGGCTGAGTGAACTATTGAGCTAATAAAGCCTGATTTGCCTGTCTGCTTTAGAAAAAATACCTCTTTTTATAGAGCCCAACACACACACACACAACATGCAGCTTGGGAGAGAGAAACAGAATTAATTATACACAGAGAAACAGAAAAAAAAAAAAAAAATATATATATATATATATATATATATATATATATATATATATTCACTGGAAATATCATGTATGACAAGTTCCCTTTATTTTTTTAAATAAAAGTGGGACTAGTGTGTGTATATATACTGTGTGTATGTGTATATATATATATATATATATATATATATATATATATATATATATATATATATATATATATATATGTATTTCTATATATTGGAGAGCAATCTGAGGGGCGGGGCTTTATTTCAAGGGGTGTGGCCAGGGGCGGGGTCAAGTGCACCTCCATCTTCATAATTCACCAGCCGCCACTGTCACTAACTCTGTCTGTCACTAACTAACTCTCACTCACTAACTCTGTCTGTCACTAACTAACTCTCACTCACTAACTCTGTCACTAACTAACTCTCACTCACTAACTCTGTCTGTCACTAACTAACTCTCACTAACTCTGTCTGTCACTAACTAACTCTCACTCACTAACTCTGTCTGTCACTAACTCTCACTCACTAACTCTGTCTGTCACTAACTCTCACTCACTAACTCTGTCTGTCACTAACTAACTCTCACTAACTCTCACTCACTAAATCTCTGTCTCTCACTAACTAACTCGATAACTCTCTGAAACCTCCAACGCCTAGACCTGCACCTATCTTGAAAAAGCAATACAGTCAAAGAAGCCATGTTTCTAGCGTGCTTATATACCCTATGTAAATGTTTAATGATGTACCGGTTTGCAAAGTAAACGAGGTCCAGGTGTGCGATGATTTGTATGTGTGCAATGTGTAGTAGTTGTTTTAATTTGTGCATGCTCATATGGAGTTTGTAAATGCCCATATGTATTTGTGGAATGTGTCCAATGCGATGATGTCATAGTGATCGTTTTGCATAACATTTTCCTAATTTACGGCTAGATTTAGAGTTTGGCGTTAGCCGTCAAAACCAGCGTTAGAGGCTCCTAACGCTGGTTTTGGCCGCCCGCTGGTATTTGGAGTCAGCCAGGAAAGGGTCTAACGCTCACTTTCCAGCCGTGACTTTTCCATACCGCAGATCCCCCTACGCCATTTGCGTAGCCTATCTTTTCAATGGGATCTTTCTAACGCCAGTATTTAGAGTCTTGGCTGAAGTGAGCGTTAGAAATCTAACGACAAGACTACAGCCGCAGAAAAAAACTCTGTCTGTCCCTTACTAACTCTCACTAACTCTGTCTGTCACTAACTAACTCACACTCACTAACTCTGTCTGTCACTAACTAACTCTCACTAACTCTGTCTGTCACTAACTAACTCTCACTCACTAACACTGTCTGTCACTAACTAACTCTCACTAACTCTGTCTGTCACTAACTAACTCTCACTCACTAACTCTGTCTGTCACTAACTAACTCTCACTCACTAACTCTGTCTGTCACTAACTAACTCTCACTCACTAACACTGTCTGTCACTAACTAACTCTCACTCACTAACTCTGTCTGTCACTAACTAACTCTCACTCACTAACTCTGTCTGTCACTAACTAACTCTCACTCACTAACTCTGTCTGTCACTAACTAACTCTCACTCACTAACTCTGTCTGTCACTAACTAACTCTCACTCACTAACTCTGTCTGTCACTAACTAACTCTCAATCACTAACTCTGTCTGTCACTAACTAACTCTCACTCACTAACTCTGTCTGTCACTAACTAACTCTCACTCACTAACTCTGTCTGTCACTAACTAACTCTCACTCACTAACTCTGTCACTAACTAACTCTCACTCACTAACTCTGTCTGTCACTAACTAACTCTCACTCACTAACTCTGTTTGTCACTAACTAACTCTCACTCACTAACTCTGTTTGTCACTAACTAACTCTCACTAACTCTCACTCACTAACTCTGTCTGTCACTAACTAACTCTCACTCACTAACTCTGTCTGTCACTAACTAACTCTCACTCACTAACTCTGTCTGTCACTAACTAACTCTCACTCACTAACTCTGTCTGTCACTAACTAACTCTCACTCACTAACTCTGTTTGTCACTAACTAACTCTCACTCACTAACTCTGTTTGTCACTAACTAACTCTCACTAACTCTCACTCACTAACTCTGTCTGTCACTAACTAACTCTCACTCACTAACTCTGTCTGTCACTAACTAACTCTCACTCACTAACTCTGTCTGTCACTAACTAACTCTCACTCACTAACTCTGTCTGTCACTAACTAACTCTCACTAACTCTGTCTGTCACTAACTCACTCACTAACTCTCACTCACTAAATCTCTGTCTCTCACTAACTAACTCGCTAACTCTCTGAAACCTCCAACGCCTAGACCTGCACCTATCTTGAAAAAGCAATACAGTCAAAGAAGCCATGTTTCTAGCGTGCTTATATACCCTATGTAAATGTTTAATGATGTACCGGTTTGCAAAGTAAACGAGGTCCAGGTGTGCTTTAGTGATGATTTGCATGTGTGCAATATGTAGTAGTTGTTTTAATTTGTGCATGCTCATATGGAGTTTGTAAATGCCAATATGTATTTGTGGAATGTGTCCAATGCGATGATGTCATAGTGATCGTTTTGCATAACATTTTCCTAATTTACGGCTAGATTTAGAGTTTGGCGTTAGCCGTCAAAACCAGCGTTAGAGGCTCCTAACGCTGGTTTTGGCCGCCCGCTGGTATTTGGAGTCAGCCAGGAAAGGGTCTAACGCTCACTTTCCAGCCGTGACTTTTCCATACCGCAGATCCCCCTACGCCATTTGCGTAGCCTATCTTTTCAATGGGATCTTTCTAACGCCAGTATTTAGAGTCTTGGCTGAAGTGAGCGTTAGAAATCTAACGACAAGACTACAGCCGCAGAAAAAAACTCTGTCTGTCCCTTACTAACTCTCACTAACTCTGTCTGTCACTAACTAACTCACACTCACTAACTCTGTCTGTCACTAACTAACTCTCACTAACTCTGTCTGTCACTAACTAACTCTCACTCACTAACACTGTCTGTCACTAACTAACTCTCACTAACTCTGTCTGTCACTAACTAACTCTCACTCACTAACTCTGTCTGTCACCAACTAACTCTCACTCACTAACTCTGTCTGTCACTAACTAACTCTCACTCACTAACTCTGTCTGTCACTAACTAACTCTCACTCACTAACACTGTCTGTCACTAACTAACTCTCACTCACTAACTCTGTCTGTCACTAACTAACTCTCACTCACTAACTCTGTCTGTCACTAACTAACTCTCACTCACTAACTCTGTCTGTCACTAACTAACTCTCACTCACTAACTCTGTCTGTCACTAACTAACTCTCACTCACTAACTCTGTCTGTCACTAACTAATTCTCACTCACTAACTCTGTCTGTCACTAACTAACTCACTCACTAACTCTGTCTGTCACTAACTAACTCTCACTCACTAACTCTGTCTGTCACTAACTCTCACTCACTAACTCTGTCTGTCACTAACTAACTCTCACTAACTCTCACTCACTAAATCTCTGTCTCTCACTAACTAACTCGATAACTCTCTGAAACCTCCAACGCCTAGACCTGCACCTATCTTGAAAAAGCAATACAGTCAAAGAAGCCATGTTTCTAGCGTGCTTATATACCCTATGTAAATGTTTAATGATGTACCGGTTTGCAAAGTAAACGAGGTCCAGGTGTGCGATGATTTGCATGTGTGCAATGTGTAGTAGTTGTTTTAATTTGTGCATGCTCATATGGAGTTTGTAAATGCCCATATGTATTTGTGGAATGTGTCCAATGCGATGATGTCATAGTGATCGTTTTGCATAACATTTTCCTAATTTACGGCTAGATTTAGAGTTTGGCGTTAGCCGTCAAAACCAGCGTTAGAGGCTCCTAACGCTGGTTTTGGCCGCCCGCTGGTATTTGGAGTCAGACAGGAAAGGGTCTAACGCTCACTTTCCAGCCGCGACTTTTCCATACCGCAGATCCCCCTACGCCATTTGCGTAGCCTATCTTTTCAATGGGATCTTTCTAACGCCGGTATTTAGAGTCTTGGCTGAAGTGAGCGTTAGAAATCTAACGACAAGACTACAGCTGCAGAAAAAACCCAGGAGTTAAGAGCTTTTTGGGCTAACGCCGGTTCATAAAGCTCTTAACTACTGTGCTCTACAGTACACTAACACCCATAAACTACCTATGTACCCCTAAACCGAGGCCCCCCCACATCGCCACTCGATTATATTTTCTTCTGTTAAGTGTGATCAGTCCACGGGTCATCATTACTTCTGGGATATTAACTGCTCCCCTACAGGAAGTGCAAGAGGATTCACCCAGCAGAGTTGCTATATAGCTCCTCCCCTCTACGTCACCTCCAGTCATTCTCTTGCACCCAACGACTAGATAGGATGTGTGAGAGGACTATGGTGATATATTTAGTTTTTATATCTTCAATCAAAAGTTTGTTATTTTATAATAGCACCGGAGTGTGTTATTCCTTCTCTGGTAGAATTTGAAGAAGAATCTACCTGAGTTTTTTCTATGATTTTAGCCGGAGTAGTTAAGATCATATTGCTGTTTCTCGGCCATCTGAGGAGAGGTAAACTTCAGATCAGGGGGCAGCAGGCAGATTAATCTGCAAAGAGGTATGTAGCAGTTTATTATTTTCTGACATGGAATTGATGAGAAAATCCTGCCATACCGTTATAATGTAAACTCAGCCTTGAATGCAGTAGATGTAGCTGATATCAGGCTGTTATGTATGTATATTTTACACTTCAGTTTTCTGGGGAATGGTACTTCTCTGGTTTTTAGACTGTATACATAGACTTAACCTAATTTGCAGGGACTTGCAATAGGTTTTAAATGACAATTAATTATTGAGGTAAAACGTTTTTTTGCTGGCATGTAAAAACGTTTTTTTCTCTGAGGTACTGGGTGAAAAAATGTTTTGGGCACTATTTTTCCACTTGGCAATAGTTTTGATTTAAATTAGAGCAGTTCACTGATCCCTCTCACTGTTATGTGTGTGGGGGAGGGGCCGTTTTTGGCACTTTTACTATGCATCAAAAAAACTCAGTCAGAGGTTCATTTTCTTCCTGCATGATCCGGTTCATCTCTACAGAGTTCAGGGATCTCCAAAGCCTTTTTTGAGGGAAGTAATCATTACAGCAGAGCTGTGCTGATTGTATTGACTGTGATAAAAAAAAAAAAAACGTTTATTTGTGTATTTTTTTCTGCTGCCTGGGTTAGTTATCATTGCTGAGGGGAACAATCCTTTGCTAAAACTGTATATTCTGACAAAGATTGATGCTATAACTTAATTATTTTAACTGTTATAATTTTTTTCTGTGCTTCTTAAAAGGCACAGTTCGTTTTCATATTATTTGTAAATTACTTTGAAAAGTATTTCCAAGTTGCTGTTTATTTGCTAGTGTGTTAAACATGTCTGATTCAGAGGAATATCTCTGTGCTATATGTGTTAATGCCAAAGTGGAGCCCAATAGAAATTTATGTACTAAATGTATTGATGCTACTTTAAAAAACAGTCAATCTGTACAAATTGAACATATTTCACCAAACAACGAGGGGAGAGTTATGCCGACTAACTCGCCTCACGTGTCAGTACCTGCATCTCCCGCTCAGGAGGTGCGTGATATTGTAGCGCTGAGTACATCTGGGCGGCCATTACAAATCACATTACAAGATATGGCTACTGTTATGACTGAAGTTTTGGCTAAACTACCAGAACTAAGAGGTAAACGTGATCACTCTGGGGTGAGAACAGAGTGCGCTGATAATGCAAGGGCCATGTCTGATACTGCGTCACAGTTTGCAGAACGTGAAGACGGAGAGCTTCATTCTGTGGGTGACGGTTCTGATCCAAATAAACTGGACTCAGACATTTCAAATTTTAAATTTAAGCTTGAGAACCTCCGTGTGTTACTAGGGGAGGTATTAGCGGCTCTGAATGATTGTAACACAGTTGCAATCCCAGAGAAAATGTGTAGGTTGGATAAATATTTTGCGGTACCGACGAGTACTGACGTTTTTCCTATACCTAAGAGACTTACTGACATTGTTACTAAGGAGTGGGATAGACCCGGTGTGCCTTTCTCACCCCCTCCTATATTCAGAAAGATGTTTCCAATAGACGCCGCCACACGGGACTTATGGCAAATGGTCCCTAAGGTGGAGGGAGCAGTTTCTACTTTAGCTAAGCGTACCACTATCCCAGTGGAGGATAGCTGTGCTTTTTCAGATCCAATGGATAAAAAATTAGAGGGTTACCTTAAGAAAATGTTTGTTCAACAAGGGTTTATATTGCAACCTCTTGCATGTATTGCGCCTGTCACGGCTGCAGCAGCATTTTGGTTTGAGTCTCTGGAAGAGACACTTCAATCATCCACACTAGATGACATCACACACAAACTTAAATTCCTTAAGTTAGCTAATTCATTTATTTCAGATGCCGTAGTACATTTAACTAAACTTGCGGCTAAAAATTCAGGATTCGCCATTCAGGCACGCAGAGCTCTGTGGCTGAAATCCTGGTCAGCTGATGTTACGTCTAAATCTAAATTGCTTAATATTCCTTTCAAAGGGCAGACCTTATTCGGGCCCGGCTTGAAAGAGATTATTGCTGACATTACAGGAGGTAAAGGTCATGCCCTGCCTCAGGACAAGGCCAAAGCCAAGGCTAGACAGTCCAATTTTCGTTCCTTTCGTAATTTCAAAGCAGGAGCAGCATCAACTTCCTCTGCACCAAAACAGGAAGGAGCTGTTGCTCGCTACAGACAAGGCTGGAAACCTAACCAGTCCTGGAACAGGGGCAAACAGGCCAGAAAACCTGCTGCTGCCCCTAAGACAGCATGAATTGAGGGCCCCCGATCCGGGACTGGATCTAGTGGGGGGCAGACTTTCCCTCTTCGCCCAGGCTTGGGCAAGAGATGTTCAGGATCCCTGGGCGTTAGAGATCATATCTCAGGGATACCTTCTGGACTTCAAATCCTCTCCCCCAAGAGGGAGATTTCATCTGTCAAGGTTGTCAACAAACCTAACAAAGAAGGAAGCGTTTCTACGCTGCGTACAAGATCTTTTATTAATTGGAGTGATCCATCCAGTTCCGCGGTTGGAACAAGGACAAGGGTTTTACTCAAATCTGTTTGTAGTTCCCAAGAAAGAGGGAACCTTCAGGCCAATCTTGGATTTAAAGATCCTAAACAAATTCCTAAGAGTTCCATCGTTCAAGATGGAAACTATTCGAACAATTTTGCCCATGATCCAAGAGGGTCAGTACATGACCACAGTGGATTTAAAGGATGCTTACCTTCACATACCGATTCACAGAAGTCATTACCGGTATCTAAGGTTTGCCTTTTTAGACAGGCATTACCAGTTTGTAGCTCTTCCATTCGGACTGGCTACGGCTCCAAGAATCTTCACAAAGGTTCTGGGCACTCTTCTGGCGGTACTAAGACCGCGAGGAATTTCAGTAGCTCCGTACTTAGACGACATACTGATACAAGCTTCAAGCTTTCAAACTGCCAAATCTCATACAGAGATAGTACTGGCATTTCTAAGGTCGCATGGATGGAAAGTGAACGAAGAGAAAAGTTCTCTCTTTCCACTCACAAGAGTTCCCTTCCTGGGGACTCTGATAGATTCTGTAGAAATGAAGATTTACCTGACAGAGGACAGGTTAACAAAACTTCAAAATGCATGCCGTGTCCTTCATTCCATTCAACACCCGTCAGTAGCTCAATGCATGGAGGTAATCGGACTAATGGTAGCAGCAATGGACATAGTTCCTTTTGCACGCCTGCATCTCAGACCACTGCAACTGTGCATGCTAAGTCAGTGGAATGGGGATTACTCAGATTTGTCCCCCACTCTAAATCTGAATCAAGAGACCAGAAATTCTCTTCTATGGTGGCTTTATCGGCCACATCTGTCCAGGGGAATGCCATTCAGCAGGCCAGACTGGTCAATTGTAACAACAGACGCCAGCCTACTAGGTTGGGGCGCTGTCTGGAATTCTCTGAAGGCTCAGGGACTATGGAATCAGGAGGAGAGTCTCCTTCCAATAAACATTCTGGAATTGAGAGCAGTCCTCAACGCTCTTCTGGCTTGGCCCCAGTTAACAACTCGGGGGTTCATCAGGTTCCAGTCGGACAACATCACGACTGTAGCTTATATCAACCATCAGGGAGGGACAAGAAGCTCCCTAGCAATGATGGAAGTATCGAAGATAATTCGCTGGGCAGAGTCTCACTCTTGCCACCTGTCTGCAATCCACATCCCGGGAGTGGAGAACTGGGAGGCGGATTTCTTAAGTCATCAGACTTTTCATCCGGGGGAGTGGGAACTTCATCCAGAGGTCTTTGCCCAAATACATCGACGTTGGGGCAAACCAGAGATAGATCTCATGGCGTCTCGACAGAACGCCAAGCTTCCGCGCTACGGGTCCAGATCCAGGGATCCGGGAGCGGTCCTGATAGATGCCTTGACAGCACCATGGACCTTCAGGATGGCTTATGTGTTTCCACCTTTCCCGATGCTTCCTCGATTGATTGCCAGAATCAAACAGGAGAAAGCATCAGTGATTCTAATAGCGCCTGCATGGCCACGCAGGACTTGGTATGCAGATCTGGTGGACATGTCATTCTGTCCACCTTGGTCGTTACCTCTGAAACAGGACCTTCTGATTCAGGGTCCTTTCAAACATCAAAATCTAACTTCTCTGAAGCTGACTGCTTGGAAATTGAACGCTTGATCTTATCAAAGCGTGGTTTTTCTGAGTCAGTTATTGATACCTTAATACAGGCTAGGAAGCCTGTTACCAGAAAGATTTACCATAAAATATGGCGTAAATACCTATATTGGTGCGAATCCAAAGGTTACTCTTGGAGTAAGGTTAGGATTCCTAGGATATTGTCTTTTCTACAAGAAGGTTTAGAAAAGGGGTTATCCGCTAGTTCCTTAAAGGGACAGATCTCAGCTCTGCCCATTCTGTTACACAAGCGTCTGTCAGAAGTTCCAGACGTTCAGGCTTTTTGTCAGGCTTTGGCCAGGATTAAACCTGTGTTTAAAGCTGTGGCTCCACCATGGAGTTTAAACCTTGTTCTTAACGTTTTACAGGGCGTTCCGTTTGAACCCCTTCATTCCATTGATATAAAGTTGTTATCTTGGAAAGTTCTATTTTTAATGGCTATTTCCTCGGCTCAAAGAGTCTCTGAGTTATCAGCCTTACATTGTGATTCTCCTTATTTGATTTTTCACTCGGATAAGGTAGTTCTGCGTACTAAACCTGGGTTCTTACCTAAGGTAGTCACTAACAGGAATATCAATCAGGAGATTGTTGTTCCATCCTTGTGCCCAAATCCTTCTTCGAGGAAGGAACGTCTTTTGCACAATCTCGATGTAGTTCGTGCCCTTAAATTTTATTTACAGGCAACTAAAGATTTTCGACAAACGTCTTCCCTGTTTGTCGTTTACTCTGGTCAGAGGAGAGGTCAAAAAGCTTCTGCTACCTCTCTCTCTTTTTGGCTTCGTAGCATAATTCGTTTAGCTTATGAGACTGCTGGACAGCAGCCTCCTGAAAGAATTACAGCTCATTCCACTAGAGCTGTGGCTTCCACTTGGGCCTTTAAGAATGAGGCCTCTGTTGAACAGATTTGCAAGGCTGCAACTTGGTCTTCGCTTCATACTTTTTCCAAATTTTACAAATTTGACACTTTTGTTCCTCGGAGGCTATTTTTGGGAGAAAGGTTCTTCAGGCAGTGGTTCCTTCTGTATAAAGAGCCTGCCTATCCCTCCCGTCATCCGTGTACTTTTGCTTTGGTATTGGTATCCCAGAAGTAATGATGACCCGTGGACTGATCACACTTAACAGAAGAAAACATAATTTATGCTTACCTGATAAATTCCTTTCTTCTGTAGTGTGATCAGTCCACGGCCCGCCCTGTTTTTTTAAGGCAGGTAAATATTTTTTAAATTATACTCCAGTCACCACTACACCCTTGGCTTCTCCTTTCTCGTTGGTCCTTGGTCGAATGACTGGAGGTGACGTAGAGGGGAGGAGCTATATAGCAACTCTGCTGGGTGAATCCTCTTGCACTTCCTGTAGGGGAGCAGTTAATATCCCAGAAGTAATGATGACCCGTGGACTGATCACACTACAGAAGAAAGGAATTTATCAGGTAAGCATAAATTATGTTTTTTTAACCCCTAATCTGCCGACCGCACACCGCCGCCACCTACGTTATACTTATGTACCCCTAATCTGCTGCCCCTAACACCGCTGACCCCTATATTATATTTATTAACCCCTAATCTGCCGCCCCCAACGTCGCCACCACGTACCTACAATTATTAACCCCTAATCTGCCGACCGCACAGCGCCGCCACCTACGTTATCTTTATGTACCCCTAATCTGCTGCCCCTAACACCGCCGACCCCTATATTATATTTATGAACCCCTAATCTGCCCCCCACAACGTCGCCGTCAGCTACCTACAATAATTAACCCCTAATCTGCCGACCGCACCTCACCGCTACTATAATAAATGTATTAACCCCTAATCCGCCTCACTCCCGCCTCAATAACCCTATAAGAAATATTATTAACCCCTAATCTGCCCTCCCTAACATCGCCGACACCTAACTTCAATTATTAACCCCTAATCTGCCGACCGGACCTCACCGCTACTATAATAAATGTATTAACCCCTAAAGCTAAGTCTAACCCTAACACTAACACCCCCCTAAGTTAAATATAATTTAAATCTAACAAAATAAATTAACTATTATTAAATAAATTATTCCTATTTAAAACTAAATACTTACCTGTAAAATAAACCCTAATATAGCTACAATATAACGAATAATTATATTGTAGCTATTTTAGGATTTATATTTATTTTACAGGCAACTTTGTATTTATTTTAACCAGGTACAATAGCTATTAAATAGTTAATAACTATTTAATAGCTTCCTAGTTAAAATAATTACAAAATTACCTGTAAAATAAATCCTAACCTAAGTTACAATTAAACCTAACACTACACTATTAATAAATTACTTAAATAAAATACCTACAAATAAATATAATTAAATAAACTAACTAAAGTACAAAAAATAAAAAAGAACTAAGTTACAAAAAATAAAAAAATATTTACAAACATTAGAAAAATATTACAACAATTTTAAACTAATTACACCTACTCTAAGCCCCCTAATAAAATAACAAAGCCCCCCAAAATAAAAAAATGCCCTACCCTATTCTAAATTTAAAAAGTTCAAAGCTCTTTTACCTTACCAGCCCTGAAAAGGGCCATTTGCGGGGCATGCCCCAAAGAATTCAGCTCTTTTGCCTGTAAAAAAAACACATACAATACCCCCCCCAACATTACAACCCACCACCCATATACCCCTAATCTAACCCAAACCCCCCTTAAATAAACCTAACACTAAGCCCCTGAAGATCTTCCTACCTTATCTTCACCATGCCGGGTTCACCGATCCGTCCACCGAAGTCTTGATCCAAGCCTCCGAAGTCTTGATCCAAGCCCAAGCGGGGGCTGAAGAGTGACGTCCATCCTCCTGCTGAAGTCTTGATCCAAGCGGCAAATGAAGAAGTCCATCTTCGGGCAGAAATCTTCATCCTATCCGGGCAGAAGAGGACATCCAGGCGGCATCTTCTATGTTCTTCAATCCGATGACGAGCGGCTGATCTTGAAGACCTCCGGCGTGGATCCATCCTCTTCGTTCGACGTCCAACTGAAGAATGAAGGTTCCTTTAAGGGACGTCATCCAAGATGGCGTCCCTCGAATTCCGATTGGCTGATAGGAACAGCCAATAGAATGCGAGCTCAATCTGATTGGCTGATCCAATCAGCCAATCGGATTGAACTTGAATCTGATTGGCTGATTCCATCAGCCAATCAGAATTTTCCTACCTTAATTCCGATTGGCTGATAGAATCCTATCAGCCAATCGGAATTCGAGGGACGCCATCTTGGATGACGTCCCTTAAAGGAACCTTCATTCTTCAGTTGGACGTCGAACGAAGAGGATGGATTCTCGCCGGAGGTCTTCAAGATCAGCCGCTCGTCATCGGATTGAAGAATATAGAAGATGCCGCCTGGATGAAGATGTTTGCCGGTCCGGATATCCTCTTCTGCCCGGATAGGATGAATATTTCTGCCCGAAGATGGACTTCTTCATTTGCCGCTTGGATCAAGACTTCAGCCGAAGGATGGACGTCACTCTTCAGCCCCCGCTTGGGCTTGGATCAAGACTTCGGTGGACGGATCGGTGAACCCGGCGTGGTGAAGATAAGGTAGGAAGATCTTCAGGGGCTTAGTGTTAGGTTTATTTAAGGGGGGTTTGGGTTAGATTAGGGGTATGTGGGTGGTGGGTTGTAATGTTGGGGGGGGTATTGTATGTGTTTTTTTTACAGGCAAAAGAGCTGAATTCTTTGGGGCATGCCCCGCAAATGGCCCTTTTCATGGCTGGTAAGGTAAAAGAGCTTTGAACTTTTTAAATTTAGAATAGGGTAGGGCATTTTTTTTATTTTGGGGGGCTTTGTTATTTTATTAGGGGGCTTAGAGTAGGTGTAATTAGTTTAAAATTGTTGTAATATTTTTCTAATGTTTGTAAATATTTTTTTATTTTTTGTAACTTAGTTCTTTTTTATTTTTTGTACTTTAGTTAGTTTATTTAATTGTATTTATTTGTAGGTATTGTATTTAATTAATTTATTGATAGTGTAGTGTTAGGTTTTAATTGTAGATAATTGTAGGTATTTTATTTAAGTAATTTATTGATAGTGTAGTGTTAGGTTTAATTGTAGATAATTGTAGGTATTTTATTTAAGTAATTTATTGATAGTGTAGTGTTAGGTTTAATTGTAACTTAGGTTAGGATTTATTTTACAGGTAATTTTGTAATCATTTTAACTAGGTAGCTATTAAATAGTAAATAACTATTTAATAGCTATTGTACCTGGTTAAAATAAATACAAAGTTGCCTGTAAAATAAATATAAATCCTAAAATAGCTACAATATAAGTATTCGTTATATTGTAGCTATATTAGGGTTTATTTTACAGGTAAGTATTTAGTTTTAAATAGGAATAATTTATTTAATAATAGTTAATTTATTTTGTTAGATTTAAATTATATTTAACTTAGGGGGGTGTTAGTGTTAGGGTTAGACTTAGCTTTAGGGGTTAATACATTTATTATTGTAGCGGTGAGGTCCGGTCGGCAGATTAGGGGTTAATAATTGAAGTTAGGTGTCGGCGATGTTAGGGAGGGCAGATTAGGGGTTAATAATATTTCTTATAGGGTTATTGAGGTGGGAGTGAGGCGGATTAGGGGTTAATACATTTATTATAGTAGCGGTGAGGTGCGGTCGGCAGATTAGGGGTTAATTATTGTAGGTAGCTGTCGGCGACGTTGTGGGGGGCAGATCAGGGGTTAATAAATATAATATAGGGGTCGGCGGTGTTAGGGGCAGAAGATTAGGGGTTCATAGGGATAACGTAGGTTGCTGCGGTGTACGGAGCGGAAGATTAGGGGTTAAAAAAAATATGCAGGGGTCAGCGATAGCGGGGTCGGCAGATTAGAGGTTAATAAGTGTAAGGTTAGGGGTGTTTAGACTCGGGGTTCATGTTAGGGTGTTAGGTGCAGACGTAGGAAGTGTTTCCCCATAGGAAACAATGGGGCCGCGTTAGGAGCTGAACGCTGCTTTTTTGCAGGTGTTAGGTTTTTTTTCAGCTCAAACTGTCCCATTGTTTCCTATGGGGGAATCGTGCACGAGCACGTTTTTGAAGCTGGCCGCGTCCGTAAGCACCGCTGGTATTGAGAGTTGCAGTGGCGGTAAATTATGCTATACGCTCCCTTTTTGGAGCCGAACGCAGCCCTTCTGTGAACTCTAAATACCAGCGGTATTTAAAAGGTGCGGCCAGAAAAAAGCACGCGTAGCTAACGCACCCCTTTGGCCGCAAAACTCCAAATCTAGCCGTTAGTATCCCAAAATCTAAATGGTGATTTCTGTTCGTATCGTATTAGTTAAGTGTTGTAAATGTTTATTTTGTAGTAATGTTTTGTAATCTTCAATGCAAATGTTTTGTTTGTGTATCAGTGTGCAATTCATTTTTCATGTTGTTTTGTTCCGTGATGTAGATCGCAAAGTATTTTCGTAATCCTTGTTTAATGTAAATGTTGTGTAGTATTAGTTGTAAAGGATTGTGAATGTTGAATGCATATGTGCTATGTTTTTTGAGCGATTGTTGTTTGTCCATTTGATCTGATTTTAGTTTGTGTCCATGATGTTGTATGCGTGATATTGACAGAGCAGTGTGTAGTTCTCGCGATATCGAGTGTTAGAAGACAAATCCGTGCATTCTTCTATTTGCATTGATCTCTATGGGAGTGATTCCACTTTGGAAATGAACGCGGTACTCGTATTACCGCAATGCGTAACGAGGTTCTTTTCAGACTTGTAATCCCGACGTTATGAAAAGTGCTCAATGAAAATAACGCACACGCTCATTGCAAACAGCCATTACGCCATAACTTGTAATCTAGCTGAATACTATCTATTTGACACACATGAACTAACACCCTCTAGTGGTGAAAAACTGTCAAAATGCATTTAGATAAGAATATAGCAGATAAACCTCCTAGGTTTAGCTTTCAACTAAGAATACCAAGAGAACAAAACAAATTTGGTGATAAAAGTAAATTGGAAAGTTGTTTAAAATTACATGCCCTAGACATTCTCTAGAGGCTGGTTCCGGAGGAGGAGTCTGAGCACAGGTCTGCTCTGTTTGCTCGTGGAGCTCCTTAACCTGCTACTGGCGGGAACTGCTGCGCCTGAGCCTGACCACAGCATTGTCACCGGGACCGGGAGGTGCCTTCCATTGCACCAAGCTTACTACCCTGCATAACCTCTTTACAAAATATTAGACTCCTCTCTGAGGCTACTCCAAGCTGCTCCTGAAACACTATATACCCCCCTTTTTTTCTCTATTGGCACTGTAAAAAAGGAGGCCTGGGTGCTGGAAGAAATAGAGTCTGGGTTCAAGGGTCTGTTAAAACTGGCTGGTTTTGAAATTGAGGATCCCGCAACATATACTGGAGTAACATCTGTCTCCATACTTTAAGCTCGAGACTGTGTGGAGCATACAGCGGCCTCTCCGCCCACCGGTGCTGCGAGTGGAGGCCCGCGAGAATGCCATTGAGAGCTATCGAAGTGGACAACTAGAGCCCGGCTATCAAAATCCCCGCTGTGAGGTATGGCTATCAGGGACTGAGGCTATCCCTAGACATCTCTTGCCGCTGCACTACATTCCCCCTCTCCCACTGGTGCTGCGAGAGAGGGAGTTCCTTTCTGTATTAAGAGGAAGCCAGAGCGGCTACAGAGAGCGGCAGACCAAGGCAGAGGTAACCGCGATAGAGGACCTACGGAGAAATTACCAGGTATCAACTTACCCTTCCGGAGGCTTCTGGTGTCAGCCTGTGGTGGAGGGTTCCTGGGACTGCTTGCTCTGCGGGATTGCTCTGCCCCCCACTAGGGTCCCGTGTTGTAGTGTGGAGGCAAGGAGGTGGTCCGGCTGACTGTGGGAGAGCGGTGATTGGTGAGTCCTCGTGTTGCAGCGACTTCCCTCTTTGTGGGAGCTGTGTATAGGGGAAACTGTTGCTGGCGAGCCTCCTCTGTACTCTAGAATGATGGCTGTTTGTTAGCCGTGAAGTGGGCTAGGAGGAAGCCGTGACCCCATGAAAGGCACCATAGTCAGCTTGTTATTAAGCCTGAAGACTGCATAATAAAAACTGATAGCAGTAGCCTGTAACAATTTGGCACTGGAACGGCAAGAATTATACAGCACATATATAAGTGACCCTGTTTTACGAACTATACACTGCCAAAAACTTAAGGTTTTATAGCGCTACAAATGTCCATTACTGCTGCATATGACTCTTTGCTAATTGTCTCTTAGAGTATTATATTAAGTCATTCAATAGGGGTATCAGTTAAGCTACGGCAGTGATTTAAAATCTAAGAGACAAAGGCCCCTATTTATCAAAGGTCTTGCGGACCTGATTCGACAGTGCGGATCAGGTCTGCAAGACCTCGCTAAATGCGGAGAGCAATACGCTCTCCGTATTCAGCATTGCACCAGCAGCTCACAAGAGCTGCTGGTGCAACGCCGCCCACTGCTGACTCGCGGCCAATCGGCCGCCAGCAGGGAGGTGTCAATCAACCCGATCGTACTCGATCGGGTTGATTTCCACCGGTTCCTGTCCGCCTGCTCAGAGCAAGCGGACAGGGTTATGGAGCAGAGGTCTTTAGACCGCTGCTTCATAACTTGTGTTTCTGGCGAGTCTGAAGACTCGCCAGAAACACGGCCCTTCAAGCTCCATACGGAGCTTGATAAATATGGGCCAAAGTGTTTTTTGTTTTTTTTGTCTAGGTTTTCTGGCTGTCTTTTTATTCCTTTTTCTTGTCTTTTTTTTTTTTATTTGATAAATGTCTTCCTCTCTATGAGGACTTAACTTTGGGAAATTTAATTGCATGAGATGTATACCTCACAAAATTTACTGCTGTCAGGTTAAGCTTGCTGAAGTGGCAGCCAGGATTCTGATACTCTATCTTAAGGGTTGTTATTGCTAAATTTTGCTGGTTGGAGTTGTCTGAATGATACTAAGGTTTAATCAAAAGTGATCTCCCAGTTGCTCTTTGTTCCTCTGAAGCTTATAGAATTCTTAGCATAAATCTTGGTAAAAAGGAGAATTAATACAATCAAATACACTTGTTCCCATACAACTTCTGTTTTTACGGTAGGGCGGTGTTTATTCGGCATAGGTGGGGAGGAGAGGGAGTGAGTAGGGAGAAACCGAGTGTCTCTCCCCCCCTCTTCACCCCCTGCATCTATTGAGTGAGTTTGCCTCCTACCCCGATATTGCATCAATAAACCTTACCTCAATTTACAGACTATTTCTGGGTTGTGGGGGGTGGCTCTCTAGATTCGCTCAACACATTTTTCAATTGAACCTGTTCTCTTTTTGATGTCCTGCCTATGGCTGGTCAAGTGATTCCCATTCACTCCCCGTAAATTAATTAATCCTCGAGCAAACCCTTTTCTTTTTTTTCTCTAGGTCTCATTCACTTTTGTCTTCCCCTGGTTATAATTATATTATTCCAGGGCTTCTCCACGAGCACTATTCTTGGGGTGTTGGCTTCTTCCTTTTTTTCTTTTTTTTTCACTAGCACTCACACTATTAAGGACTTGCACGTTAAGGCACGTGGTGATTGGGTATATGTAATCGGGCTATTACTACTTTTCACGGCATATGGATAAATTCCTTCACTCTCACTCCCGGACTCCTTCGCCAGCCATGGCAGCCAAGCAGAGAGAGAGGAGGACAAAAGCCACTGCTGAATTACCTACAGAAATATCCATGTCTGCAGCAATTATACCGCCTATAAACGAGTTAACTAATATACAAGTTCTAGTGTCTAGTATATCAGAGGCTTTAACCCCTAAATTCGATGAATTAAGGTCAGAGATCAAACAAGATATTAATCTACTTATGCAAGAAATAAAACTATTTTCCAATAGACTAGACGAAGCAGAACAGAGAGTATCCGATTTGGAAGACCTTACCTCAGTTCATGGCTCTAACCTTGAATCTAATAATGCAATTATTTCTAGAATGCAGAGTACAATTGAAGACCTTGAAAACCACACTAGACGGAACAACATTCGCATCATAGGGGTACCCGAGGGGGGTCAATCCGAAGATCTAAGCGTATTCATTCCTGAAGTATTAGTACAGCTCCTTAAAATCCCCCCTAACCACCCACAGATAGCAGTTGAAAGGATACATAAAATGGGGAGGATTACAGTTGACAAGCAAGGGGGTAGCAGACCCATACCTATAATAGCGAAGCTACTTAATTTCCAAGATAAGGTCATAATTCTCCAGTATTTTCGTAAAAATCAGCCCATCATTTATAAGGATAATAAAATTATTTTATTCCAAGATTATTCAGCTGAAACAGCTGCTAAGAGAAGGAATCTGGCCCCAATCTGTACAAAATTTTTTCAACAAGGCTACCAGGCCCTAATAATTTACCCCTCAAAACTGAAAGTATATGTCAGAGGAGAGGTTCATTTTTTTGATAACTCACAAGAGGCAGAAAAATTTCTGCGACAGCACCCATGTGCAGTAGATTTATTATGGACAGGGTTGAAACATAAACAGAAGAGTATGTTAGAATGGGTAGAATTCTCTTCATTTTTTTTCCCTTCCTCTCTCCTCCCCCTCTTCAGGTGAATGACCAATCTAGTGGCTAACTTTAAAGTAGTCTCCTGGAATGTAGGGGGCATTTCAACCCCCATCAAAAGGAAAACAATTCTGACCCATGCGAGGCGGCTTGAGTCGGATGTAGTTTTCCTACAGGAAACACATCTAACTTTGGAGGAAACTATGAAGCTCAAAAAGGGTTGGGTGAAAGAAGTTTATGGTTCACCAGGCATTGGCAGGAGAAGAGGGGTGGCCATATTGATGGGGAAAAGGTTAAAGGCAGAAACCTTACAGGCTTTAGCAGATCCAGAGGGGAGATTCATGCTTTTAAAGATGAAAATTGATAATGTAATTTTTTATTCTGTAATATATATGCACCCAATATTATTGATCCAGAATTTTGGAATCAGCTGCAAGCCAAAATCCTTTCATTTATGGAAGGATATTTAATTCTTGGAGGAGACTTTAATATGGCCCCTCACTGCCCCCTAGATAGACTAAGGGAAAATGTGAAAAAAAAGAATAAAAAAGATAACTTAGAAACTAAACTACTGGCTAAAATTAAGCAGAACTTGAATATCTGAGATATATGGAGGATTCAGAATCCTGATGCCAGGGAATTCACGTGCTTATCCAAAGCACACAAAACAATGTCAAGAATCGATTTTCTTCTTGATCAATGAAAGGCTGTGCACAGCCAAAGTAAGAGCAAAGATATTACCTATCTTCCTTTCTGACCATGGTCCAATTTCCCTGGACTTTCAACTGACAGTCTCTAGATCAAACTCCTTGCGTTTCCACTTTCCCTCCTTCTTAGCCTCAGATTTAAAATTTAAGACTCAGTTGAAGCTTAAATTTGAGGATTATATACAATGTATTCAGGAATACTGGGACGGTCCTTTGATTTTGTGGGAAGCGGCAAAAGCGGTTTTGAGAGGAGAAATTATTGCCTACAATGCAATGATAAGCAAGAAATTAAGACTAAGAGAGAGAGAGTTAAATAACTTAGTGATAAACTCATATAATTGCCTTCTTATGACAAAAAACTTGGCTAATTGGGCAAGTTATATTCGAGCTAAAAACGATAAAATACATTCGCAATTTATAGAGACACCAAAACAGATTTAAAACTACAATCTAAATTATACAGATACGGGAATACATCTGGAAAATTACTCGCCAAATTGGTTAAGAGTGATAAAAAGTCGTCATTTATTGAGAAACTTTTTGCAGGTGGGAAGCTCCTCACGGAGAATGCAGATATATATAAGGAAATGGCTAAATATTATCAAGAGATATATACCTCTAGAAAGTCGGACCTATTGCAGGCTGAGGACTTCTGGATTAAAAACTGTTGTCCTAAAGTATCTGAAGAATTAATAGAGACTCTTAATGCCCCGATAGTGGTGGAGGAAATAGAGAAAGTGATCTCTGAATCCGCAACTAACAAAGCCTCAGGGCCGGGCGGCTTACCAAATTAATTTTATAAGATCTTGTCTTCAGAGATCGCGCCTCACCTCCGCAATTTATATAATGCTATGTATATCAAAGAAGAACCGGTGCCGAAAGCCTTTTCAGCCTCTTTTACAACCCTCATTCTTAAAGGTGGGAAAGACCCAGCTCAAAGAGAGTCATATAGGCCGATAGCCCTTTTAAACGCTGACTATAAGATTTTCATGTCAATACTGGCAAAAAGTTTGCAGGGGATACTATCTAACATCATAAATAAAGATCAAGCAGGCTTTTTAAATTCTCGGAATTCCTCAGCAAAAATTAGAGAGGTTTTAGTGGGGGGGGGATGTGGGGGGGGGGGAGAGGAGCAAACCCCTGACTTAGCTATTGTGACAATTGATGCGGAGAAGGCATTTGACTCGATTCAGCATGACCATCTTCTCTCTTCTCTGGGGAAGTTTGGGTTCAAAGGATGTTTTCCTAATTTTATTAAAAATCTGTATAGTTATCCTTATACGAATATAATAGTTAATAATACAGTCTCTTCACAAATTACGCTTAGTAGAGGAACCAGGCAGGGATGCCCTCTTTCTCCTCTCCTTTTTAACCTCTGCATTGAACCCTTAGCAATCAGGATTAGATCACAGCTGGAAGGTATAGTGATAGGTAGACAGGAGATGAAATTAGCCTTATACGCAGATGACATTCTTGTTTATCTATCAAATACTAAGATTAACATACCTAAGATCCTGCAAATTATTAATCAATTTGGGTCATTTTCTGGCTATAAAATAAATGTTGCAAAATCAGAGCTGCACTGGCTCAGGAAAAACAAGGACTCTTTTCTTAATAGTCCTTTTAGAACAGTTAAGGAGTCATTTAAATACCTAGGGATTGTAATACCCAGTATACCAAAAGATCTGTATAATCTTAATATTCCCCCAATCCTGACAAAAATCAAAGACAAACTCAGATGTTGGGAAAACTTACCTCTTTCTATTTCAGGTCGGATAGCCCTATTTAAAATGGTCCTTCTTCCTAAATTACTGTACGTGTTACAGAACACTGCGCTAATACTTTAGGATAGGGACATTCGAGTCTTAAATAGCTTGCTTAGAAGCTTCATCTGGCAGAAGAGGAAACCCAGGATAGCCCTGAATAAATTAACACAGGCCAAATTATTTGGAGGTTTTGCATTACCCGATCTACGACTTTATAATCTTGCTTTTTGGCACGAATCGCGGCAGACTGGGTTTTCCGGAATAATTATGTCTTGAATAACGTACTGGAAGAAAGTGTCTGTGACCCATATCTCCCATGCGCACTGTTGCATTGTGACCCAAAAGGAATGCCAACTAGAATTAAGGAAATTAAAATGATTTTTAATCCATTAAAGGCATGGTGGAAGATAGGGAAACTCCTCTCTATAGATTGCAAGGTCTCTAAGTATCTCCCCCTTATGGGGAACCCATTATTCCAAGCCGGGCTGGACTCCGCAATTTTTAAGAACTGGCAATCAGTAGGGCTGAATAGGGTTACACAATTTATCGATGGAGAGAAAAAATGTATCAAAACATTTGAAGAAATTAAAAATAGCTTTAACCTCTCTAATAGGAAGTTCTTTGCTTACTTGCAAGTAAGGCATTACACACTGGAGCTAGTGAAGGAGGCAGGGTGGCAATGGGAACTAGGAGGTCTAGAGGAATGGCTCACGTTAGTTAAGAAGGGTCGTATGTCCATTTCTCACTGTTATTATCTTCTGGGAGCGGGAGAAGGGAGACATATTCTTGAGAAAATTGCTCAAGAGTGGAGCTTAACTTTGGCTCAGGAAAATATTGATTATAAACTCATACAAAAATCTATACATGAAGTGGCCCAGGCCACCCTCTCAGCAACATGGAGAGAGGCACACCTTAAGCTATTACATAAATTTCACTACACCCCGGAAAAAGGCCATAAGCTCCACAGTATGAATTTTCATAAATGCCCTAAATGCTCTTTGGTTGCAGCAGATCTCATACATATGCTGTTTAGTTGCCCTCTGATTAGGAAATTTTGGCGCAAACTAGAATTCTGGATCAATACTTCCCTTAAGATTTCCCCTCTGGAGCTGTCGGTAAGTTTGATTATGTTTTGTTTTGATAAACAGAAAGAACAACAATTAAATGAAAAGATAATAAGCGTCTCTATTCTGGCAGCTAGGTATTTAATATTTAAAAAATGGAAGACTAGAGAAATACCCAGTGTGGCAGAGATAAAAAACTATCTAAAAAAACAATGCATCCTAGAACAGCGAGACACTAATATAAACAATGAGCCCGATATTAGAAAATTCTTTGGTTAGTGGGCACCATTTATCAAGTCTCTCCCGACCTCAGAGATAGACTACATTATATTTCCCTTTTACAGAGTTGGTACTATTGGGGATATGGTAACTAAAAATGATCCGAAGGAGTGACTGGGGGGGGGGGGGGGAGAGGAAGAGAGGGGAAAAATTCCCCCCCCCCCGTTTTTTTTTTTTTTTCCTTTCTTTCTTTTTTGTGTTCCTTCCTAGGGTGGTCTAGGAACTTATAATGCTTCAGCAAGATATATCAGATATTAGTAGATTTAATGGAATTAGCTGAGAGTCAGATCATGCTAATATGTTTACTTTTTTGTTATTTTTTTTGTTGTTTTTGTTTTTTGAAGGTCTAACAGCTGTGATCGTAAGTACATTAGTAATATAATAATGCTGACATAAATTTGACTAATAATTGATTTGTCTTTAGGTTGATCTTAAGTATATTAACAATATAACAATATGGATATAATTTGTGATTATCATTTGGTGGTTGAAGCTGTGTCTTGTAGGACATAAACAACATGTTGGAATTCTTACTGTTGAATGTATATATATGCTGAAACAATAAAAATAAAAAAAATTAAAAATTACATGCCCTATCTGAATCATGAAAGTTTATTTTGGACTTTACTGTCCCTTTAAAGTGATAGCAAACGTTGATAATGTAAAAGTCATATGGGGCATATTTATCAAGCTCCGTACGGAGCTTGATGCCCCGTGTTTCTGGTGAGCCTTCAGGCTCACCGGAAACACAAGTTATGAAACAGCAGTCTAAAGACCGCTGCTCCATAACCTGTCCGCCTGCTCTGAGGCCGCGGACAGACATCGCCAGAAATCAACCCGATCGAATACGATCAGGTTTATTGACACCCCCTGCTATCGGCCGATTGGCCGCAAATTTATCGATGTGCAGCAGACATGATCTGCAATATCAGATCATGTCCGCTCGCACAATGGTAATTCGGCCCCATGATCTACAAATACGTTAGATTTTATTGCAACCTTCAATCATTAGTTCTAACTTGCTAAGTGCCAATGAAAGATATGCTTTAATCAGACATCCTTTTCTTATTGTACCGCCTACCACTACTAACTAGACTAGTCTTTTTATCCAGTTGTTTATCCATAAGGTAACGTATTCATCTATTTCCAATCCCTTAAATTTGTACATTAATCTCTCATGTGGCACTGTATCAAAATACTTTGCAAAATCCAAATAAATAACATCAGCTAATACCCATTTATCTATATTTTTGCTTAACTTCTCATATAATCTAATTAGATTTGTTTAACATAATCTATTACTCATAAAACCCTGCTGATTTAACTCTAAGGGGTAAATTTATCATATGCCAGGCAGACAGGATTCGCTGTAGCGAATCATGTCCACCCAACATCGCTAATTGCAGGGTGGACATGATTTGCTGTAGCGTATCATGTCCACCCCAATATCGCTAAATGAAGACAGCATACATTGTGGGCATTTAAAATTGCACAAGCATTTCTGGTGAAATGCTTGTGCGATGCTGCCCCCTGCATATTCGCGGCCTAGCGGCCGCTAGCAAGTGTTATCATTCATCCTGATCGTATAGTGGTCAACAAGTATGGTGGCAGACAAGTTAAGGAGCAGCGTTCTTCCAGGACTAAAGGACTGTCACTATACAATGCCCCTCTTCCATAACTGGACTGTTCACTTTAGAATGCCTCTCTTCCTTGACTGAAGGACTGTTCACTATAGTATGCCCTTCTTCTATGACTGAAGGACTGTTCACAATAGCATGCTCCTCTTCCATGACTAAAGGACTGTTCACTTTAGAATGCCTCTCTTCCATGACTGAAGTGAAGGAATATGTACAGCGCCAATAAAGGCTAAGGGATAAATATAAACAATAAAAAACTAAAAAACGAAATATATACCTGCTAAGGCTGAAAAAGGATTTATTACAATTAAATAGTAATGGTACCAATGGATAAAATGAGTAAAAACAGTTAATAAAAACAATGGTAAGGTAGAGTGATGTGCTAATACACTCACAAAGTGCAAATGGCAATTGGATCCAAGGGTTGGAAAACTAAAATGGTGAAATCCACGTGTGGGTGTGGACACACAAATAAACCAAAATGTGTATGCAACATAAATGTGTATACAACTTAAAAGTGCAACATAATAGTGCAAATGTTTTACAACATGAGTGAGAGTAATTTTGGTCACTGGGTATATAATAAAAAGAAAAATCGATTCACATCAAAAATTCACAAAAAAATCACAATAAAATATATTGAAAAGTCCTGATGACACTGCAGTGCAAAAAATGAATCACAGGTGAGTTAATGCCATTGAGTGGCAAATGTGGAAGAAGGGTGGTTTGACACAAAGCAAAAAAAAGGAAATCCAGTGAAAAAACAAAAATAAAAATCAAAAACAAAAATCAAAAACAAAAATGATGTTCAACAAAAGATCAAAAAGAACAAAAAGAAGTGTTGTAATCCAAATAACAGTAAATTAAAAGGCAATCATATGATTGCCTTTTAATTTACTGTTATTTGGATTACAACACTTCTTTTTGTTCTTTTTTGATCTTTTGTTGAACATCATTTTTGTTTTTGATTTTTGTTTTTTGATTTTTATTTTTGTTTTTTCACTGGATTTCCTTTTTTTTGCTTTGTGTCAAACCACCCTTCTTCCACATTTGCCACTCAATGGCATTCAACTCACCTGTGATTCATTTTTTTGCACTGCAGTGTCATCAGGACTTTTCAATATATTTTATTGTGATTTTTTTTGTGAATTTTTGATGTGAATCGATTTTTCTTTTTATTATATACCCAGTGACCAAAATTACTCTCACTCATGTTGTAAAACATTTGCACTATTATGTTGCACTTTTAAGTTGTATACACATTTATGTTGCATACACATTTTGGTTTATTTGTGTGTCCACACCCACACGTGGATTTCACCATTTTAGTTTTCCAACCCTTGGATCCAATTGCCATTTGCACTTTGTGAGTGTATTAGCACATCACTCTACCTTACCATTGTTTTTATTAACTGTTTTTACTCATTTTATCCATTGGTACCATTACTATTTAATTGTAATAAATCCTTTTTCAGCCTTAGCAGGTATATATTTCGTTTTTTAGTTTTTTATTGTTTATATTTATCCCTTAGCCTTTATTGGCGCTGTACATATTCCTTCACTACCTGTTCTTTCCCTTGGGGGTTGGTTAGACCCTTCATTTGTATTCAGCTTAAGGGATTATCTTAGCGCTTGGCTACCACACCTCATTTTTCACATCTTCCATGACTGAAGGACTGGTCATTACAATATGCTCCTCTTCCATGACTGAAGGACTGGTCATTACAATATGCTCCTCTTCCATGACTGAAGGACTGGTCATTACAATATGCTCCTCTTCCATGACTGAAGGACTGTTTACAATAGCATGCTCCTCTTCCATGACTGAAGGCCTATTTACTATAGTATTCTCCTCTTCCATGACTGAAGAACTGTTCACTATACTATTCTCCTTTCCATGACTGAAGAACTGCTCTCTATAGTATGTTCCTTTTCCATAACTGAAGGACTGTTCACTATAGTATGCTTCTCTTCCATGACTGAAGGACTGTTCACTGTATTAGGCAGAACATCCCTCTCGAACACTGCCACCCCTGAACTGATATCCCAAACATCTTCACTCAATCTCGCAAATATGTTGGGTTGTACCAGCTCAGAACTTGCCTGTCTCTTCCTCTTACTCCTACTTCCCCTTCTAACTTTAACTCTGCTACTTCCCAGAGTCTCCCCATCTAAATCCCAACCATTCCCACTGCTAGAACAATGAACAACCTGTTCCGTCATATCCATTTCCCTTTAAAGTGTCTAAATATCACACAGTGTTACAATTCCATCTGTCAGTACACTAATATGGGCTTGTATGGACAATATGCTCTCACTTGCCATAGAGGTATGATGAAAGTGGAGTGTACAGGTCCTGAGTGGACCTTTATCTATGTGTTTAACCTCTTTGCATTAGTTTAACACATAGGCCTCAGTTACATTTTTTGACCACAATCCCAAATTGATTTGGCTGATAAAAGGCACCATCTGTAAAACACAATCTTATCTAAAACCCCCCAAAAATTTGTTTTCAGTCCTTAAGTTGTAGTAATTGAGCGCAATCGCAATTTCTCGCAACTTGTAATATCAGTGGAAGGAAAATGGATTGTGATATCGCTGTTGCACAAATGCAAAGTCTATTGTGCATCACTTATAATCTTGCCCTTTAGGTGTTGAATTTGAAAAGTGAAAAATGAACCCAAAAACCTGTTAAAAAGTGTTGAGATCACCTTGAACAGGACTGCCCCATGTTAAAAGACTTTGAAAGTGTATATAACTGTATCATGTGACAACCATTAGTCAATCACAGGCGCATATCTGTATACACTGTGAACTTTTGCACATGCTCATCAGTAGCAGGAGCCTTCGAAAGTGTATATCACTGTACCATATGACAGGCATCAGCCAATCACAGGCTCATATCCGTATACACTGTGAACTCTTGCACATGCTCAGCAGTAGCAGGTACCTTAGAAAGTGTATATAACTATCATGTGACAACCATCAGCCAATCACAGGCTCATCTCCATATACACTGTGAACTCTTGCACATGCTCAGCAGTAGCAGGAGCCTTACAAAGTGTATATAACTATCATGTGACAACCATCAGCCAATCACAGGCTCATCTCCGTATACACTGTGAACTCTTCAACGTGCACAACAGTAGCAGGAGCCTTACAAAGTGTATATAACTATCATGTGACAACCATCAGCCAATCACAGGCTCATATCCGTATACACTGTGAACTCTTGCACATGCTCAACAGTAGCAGGAGCCTTACAAAGTGTATATTACTATCATGTGACAACCATCAGCCAATCACAGGCTCATCTCCGTATACACTGTAAACTCTTGCACATGCTCAGCAGTAGCAGGAGCCTTAGAAAGTGTATATAACTGTATCATGTGACAGGCATCAGCCAATCACAGGCTCATATCCGTATACACTGTGAACTCTTCAACATGCTCAACAGTAGCAGGTGCCTTACAAAGTGTATATAACTATCATGTGACAACCATCAGCCAATCACAGGCTCATCTCCATATACACTGTGAACTCTTGCACATGCTCAACAGTAGCAGGTGCCTTAAAAGTGTATATAACTATCATGTGACAACCATCAGCCAATCACAGGCTCATCTCTGTATACACTGTGAACTCTTCAACGTGCACAGCAGTAGCAGGAGCCTTAAAAATTGTATATAACTGTATTATGTGACAACCATCAGCCAATAACAGACTCATATCCGTATACACTGTAAACTCTTGCACATGCTCAGCAGTAGCAGGTACCTTAGAAAGTGTATATAACTGTATCATGTGACAACTATCAGCCAATCACAGACTCAT
Source organism: Bombina bombina (assembly GCF_027579735.1). Lineage (NCBI taxonomy): Eukaryota > Metazoa > Chordata > Amphibia > Anura > Bombinatoridae > Bombina > Bombina bombina. The sequence continues at coordinate 17,656,303 of NC_069508.1, forward strand.
ATCCGTATAGACTGTAAACTCTTGCATATGCTCAGCAGTAGCAGGTACCTTAGAAAGTGTATATATAACTGTATCATGTGACAACTATCAGCCAATCACAGGCTCATATCCGTATACACTGTAAACTCTTCAACATGCACAGCAGTAGCAGATGCCTTAGAAGGTGTATATAACTGTATCATGTGACAACTATCAGCCAATCACAGACTCATATCCATATATAATGTGAAATCTTGCACATGCTCAGCAGTAATAGGTGCCTTAGAAAGGGTATATAACTGTATCATGTGACAGCCATCAGCCAATAACAGAGTCATATCCGTATACACTGTGAACTCTTGCACATGCTCAGCAGTAGCAGGAGCCTTAGAAAGTGTATATAACTGTATCATGTGACAACCATCAGCCAATCACAGACTCATATCAATATACACTGTGAACTCTTGCACATGCTCAGCAGCAGCAGGTGCCTTAGAAAGAGTGTATATAACTGTATCATGTGACAACCATCAGCCAATCACAGGCTCATATCCGTAAACTCTGAGATCTCTTGCACATGCTCAGCAGTAGCAGGTGCCTTAGAAAGTGTATATAACTGTATCATGTGACAGGCATCAGCCAATCACAGGCTCATATCGGTATACAATGTGAACACTTTCACAGTGTATTTAACTGTATCATGTGACAGCCATCAATCACAGGCTCATATCTCTAAACACTGTGAACTCTTGCACATGCTCAGCAGTAGCAGGTGTCTTAGAAAGTGTATATAACTGTATCATGTGACAACTATCATCCAATCACAGGCTCATATCCGTATAAAATATAAACTCTTGCACATGCTCAGCAGTAGCAGGAGCCTTAGAAAGTGTGTATATAACTTTATCATGTGACAACCATCAGCCAATCACAGACTCATATCCGTATACACTGCATACCTCCCAACATTTCAAAATTCAAAAGAGGGACCCCCCCCCCGGCATTTTTTTTTAAATATTGTGGGCGGGGCTTAAAAATCATAAGCCCAAAGTAATATAAATAAAATTCTAAATAAAGTCATATATTTTAATACACTTAGGCAGCAAATCAAACACAAGCTCAAACCACTGGTATGGCTATGTGAGCTATGTATTTAATTAGCTTTTGCAAAGACATTGCTAAATATTTTTATCTTAATTGCACATTTAATAATAAATTATTTAAAACTGCTCTCTGCATTCCCCATTTATATTATAAATTCTGGCCTTTAAAGTCAGCAAAAATGCACAGTAGCACACTACATAGCATACACTTACACATGCAGATACACACACACAATACATAGTATACACTTACACATGCAGATACACACACTACATAGCATACACTTACACATGCAGATACACACACACTACATAGCATACACTTACACATGCAGATACACACACACTACATAGCATACACTTATACATGCAGACACACACAAACATTACATAGCATACACTTATGCATGCAGCATACACTTATACATGCAGATACACACACACTACATAGCATACACTTATACATGCAGATACACACACACTACATAGCATACACTTACACATGCAGATACACACACACTACATAGCATACACTTACACATGCAGATACACACACACTACATAGCATACACTTACACATGCAGATACACACACACTACATAGCATACACTTATACAGGCAGACACACACACACATTACATAGCATACACTTATACATGCAGCATACACTTATACATGCAGATACACACACACTACATAGCATACACTTATACATGCAGATACACACACACTACATAGCATACACTTATACATGCAGATACACACACACACAACATAGCGTATACTTACACATGCAGATACACACAAACTACATAGCTTACACTTATACATACAGATACACACACACTACATAGCATACACTTACACATGCAGATACACACACACTACATAGCATACACTTACACATGCAGATACACACACACTACATAGCATACACTTATACATGCAGATACACACACACACTACATAGCATACACTTATACATGCAGATACACACACACTACATAGCATACATTTATACATGCACATACACATACACACACACTACATAGCATACACTTACACATGCAGATACACACACACTACATAGCATACACTTATACATGCAGATACACACACACTACATAGTATACACTTATACATGCAGATACACACACACTACATAGCATACACTTACACATGCAGATATACAGACACTACATAGCATACACTTATACATGCAGATACACACTTATACATGCAGATACACTTACACATGCAGATACACAGACACTACATAGTATACACTTATACATGCAGATACACACACACACTACATAGCATAAACTTATACATGCAGATACACACTTATACATGCAGATACACAGACACTACATAGTATACACTTATACATGCAGACACACACACACTACATAGCATACACTTATACATACAGATACACACTTATACATGCAGATACACATACACACACTACATAGCTTACATTTATACATGCAGACACACACACACACTACATAGCATACACTTATACATACAGATACACACTCACTACATAGCATAAACTTATACATGCAGATACACACACACTACATAGCATACACTTATACATGTAAATACACACACACTACATAGTATACACTTATACATGCAGATACACACACACACTACATAGCATAAACTTATACATGCAGATACACACACACACTACATAGCATAAACTTATACATGCAGATACACACTTATACATGCAGATACACAGACACTACATAGTATACACTTATACATGCAGACACACACACACATTACATAGCATACACTTATACATGCAGATACACTTACACATGCAGATACACTTACACATGCAGATACACAGACACTACATAGTATACACTTATACATACAGATACACACACACAGTTATGGATACAGATAGACACACACTACATCATATATGGGTATCTGTAATTCATTGTATGGGGTCCTGGGGTTGGCAAGCACATTAGCTGGCAGTCTGCGGCTGCCACTGCTCATTGTATAAAACTGAAGGCATGCTAGTATTATCCCCAGGGGTTAGACATCATCACTACCAGAGGTAGGTTAGAGAGGTCACCATTACCCGTGGTCAGAGTGTATACAGCCTTCTTACTCCTGCTTAACCCACTCACCATTCCTTTTCCAATGGGAAACAGGTATCTAACCCAGTGAGAGCAAAGCCAGCTGCTTCTGAGTATGGGCCCAATAGAATTAAAAAAAATTTTTTTTTTTTTTTTTTTTTTTAAATGCCTGGGGCAAATCGGGACAGTTGGGGGGTATGTACACTGTAAACTCTTCCACATGCTCAGCAGTAGCAGGAGCCTTAGAAAGTGTATATAACTGTATCATGTGACAGCCATCAGCCAATCACAGGCTCATATCCATATACACTGTGAACTCTTGCACATGCTCAGCAGTAGCAGGAGCCTTAGAAAGTGTATATAACTGTATCATGAGACAGCCATCAGCCAATCACAGGCTCATATCCATATACACTGTGAACTCTTGCACATGCTCAGCAGTAGCAGGAGCCTTAGAAAGTGTATATAACTGTATCATGTGACAGCCATCAGCCAATCACAGGCTCATATCCGTATACACTGTAAACTCTTCCACATGCTCAGCAGTAGCAGGAGCCTTAGAAAGTGTATATAACTTTATCATGTGACAACCATCAGCCAGTCTCAGACTCATATCCGTATACACTGTAAACTCTTGCACATGCTCAGCAGTAGCAGGTACCTTAGAAAGTGTATATAACTGTATCATGTGACAGCCATCAGCCAATCACAGACTCATATCCATATACACTGTGAACTCTTGCACATGCTCAGCAGTAGCAGGAGCCTTAGAAAGTGTATATAACTGTATCATGTGACAGCCATCAGCCAATCACAGGCTCATATCCGTATACACTGTAAACTCTTCCACATGCTCAGCAGTAGCAGGAGCCTTAGAAAGTGTATATAACTGTATCATGTGACAGCCATCAGCCAATCACAGACTCATATCTGTATACAATGTAAACTCTTCCACATGCTCAGCAGTAGCAGGTGCCTTAGAAAGTGTATATATAACTGTAACATGTGACAGCCATCAGCCAATCACAGACTCATATCTGTATACAATGTAAACTCTTCCACATGCTCAGCAGTAGCAGGTGCCTTAGAAAGTGTATATAACTGTAACATGTGACAACTATCAGCCAATCACAGGCTCATATCCATATACACTGTGAACTCTTGCACATGCTCAGCAGCAGCAGGTGCCTTAGAAAGTGTGTATATAACTGTATCATGTGACAACCATCGGGCAATCACAGACTCATATCCATATACACTGTGAACTCTTATACATGCTCAGCAGTAGCAGGTGTCTTAGGAAGTGTATAAAACTGTATCATGTGACAACCATCAGCCAATCACAGACTCATATCCGTATACAATGTGAACTCTTGCACATGCACAGCAGTAGCAGGTGTCTTAGGAAGTGTATAAAACTGTATCATGTGACAGGCATCAGCCAATCACAGACTCATATCCATATACACTGTGAACTCTTGCACATGCTCAGCAGTAGCAGGTGCATTAGGAAGTGTATATAACTGTATCATGTGACAGCCATCAGCCAATCACAGACTCATATCCATATAAAATGTGAACTCTTGCACATGCTCAGCAGTAGCAGGAGCCTTAGGAAGTGTATACATAACTGTATCATGTGACAACTATCAGCCAATCACAGGCTCATATCCGTATACACTGTGAACTCTTGCACATGCTCAGCAGTAGCAGATGCCTTAGAAAGTGTATATAACTGTATCATGTGACAGGCATCAGCCAATCACAGACTCATATCCATATACACTGTGAACTCTTGCACATGCTCAGCAGTAGCAGGAGCCTTAGAAAGTGTGTATATAAAAAGACGGTGAATAATTTGATAATGAAAGTAAATTTAAAGTGTCCTTTTATAGAGAAAGTATACACCAATTTGTATTTAATTGCATTTAATAGACACTTCTATCTATTTTATAATCGCATTTGTAACGCGTCCGTCGCCATCATCAGTTGTGTACGCAGCCCAAAGAATCCACCTGGATGCAGAGTAGCCAAACGATGCATTAAGAAAAAAACACCTAAGAGCCCCTAAGAGCCCGCATAAAATATTAACAAAAATACACGTAACCGCCCGAACGAAATAACAAAAAACCTAACCGCCCGCACGAAATAATAAAAAAACCTAACCACCTGTACGAAGAATTAACAAAAAAAACATCTAAGCGCCCGCAAGAAATATTAACAAACACCTAAACCGCCATCCTCCACATTGCAAAAGTAATAAAGTAATTAACCCCTAATCTGCAAATTAAACAACGCAAATAACTTAATAAAATATTAACCCCTAAACCTCCAACCCCCCACATCGCAAGAAATCGACATAACTAAAGTTGGGGACTGAGGCCTAGCAGAAGCAAGCAGAGAGGAGTATGATACAGCAGTAAACAGACCACGGTCGCTTTGAATACCGCATGGGAGAAGAGAGCGGTGCACAGTCCTTTCCAGAACACCCGTAGCTCTGTGACTCTGCCGAGGGTGCGATAACCCTGCTGTAAGTGTACATCGCCACACGAAATGCTTACCGAACTGGTCGTTGCAGTGAATAAGGTGGCTACATAGAAAGCAGTGAGCGGAGTTGCAGAAAGGTCAGTTGCATATATATTTACCGGGTGCCCCTCCTCTACAGGTACTTAACAGCAACCTATAACACGCAGTACCCCATTAATGGGACTGGGTCCGAGACATTAAACAGCTGAGAGAGGAATAGGCCTTACTTCAGTAACAAACCAAGGGGCCTCTGATTTAGACTGGTACAGACCGCAAGCCAATCACAATTATATGACAAAATGGGCCTAAGATACCTACTGATTCCTGGGACGTAACCTGTGTTTATTTGTATAGCACAGATCATTGTGACCTGGGGACTCATAACGTTATCATCCTGCACACTATAAGGCCGCACGCAGTTTAAGGAGGAAAGTTAAAGAGACGCTATATATATGATGGCTTCAAAGAATAAAAATAAAGCAGACAAATTATCTAAGGGGAATGCAGGGACTGGAGGCAAGCTAAACTCATACTTCAAAAGTCAAGACGCATCCCCAGCTGGGGAGCTGGGAACACTCACTCCTGACCAACATGATACCTCATCTCAAGCCACCACATCTGCACTGGATGACACAACACCAATAACCCGTGCTGACCTTCAAGCATTGTCTACTAAAGCAGATCTCTCAGCTATTATGCAACAAGTTAGCAGGGCCATAAAAGATGGTCTAGCAGAGGTAAAAAGAGAAATTCGAGAACTGGGAGACAGAGTGTTGGAATTAGAGGAGCAAATGGAAGAAACAAATAAATCCTCAGATAACACAACACAGGCATTCCAATATCAGCATGAGGCTATTGACCAGTTACAGGGGCAAATGGAGGACCTTAATAACAGGGGCCGCCGTCAGAATCTTCGGATTCGTGGCATCCCAGAGAAGATTTTGCCGCAACAATTATCCTCCTATCTCCAAAATCTATTCAAATACTTATTAGATCCGGAAAAGGAGCCCATTGCCCTGGACAGAGCGCATAGAGCCTTGAGGCCGAAACCCCCTAATAACGTACCTCCTAGGGACGTGATCCTCTGCTGTCATAGGTTTACAGACAAGGAGAAACTTCTTCAGGCGGCCAGGAAAATATCACCTCTTCACTTTGGAGAAGACACTATCCAGATTTACCCAGACCTTAGCCCAATCACTCTGGCTAAACGCAAAGAGGCCAGGTATTTAACATTGCACCTCCAGGACCTAGGGATACCGTATCGCTGGGGATTCCCCTTTGCCATTAAGGTCATGAAAGAGGAGAAAACTTACATATACAGAAGACCGGAGGACTTGGAGCTGTTTTGCAAACAATTAAATATAGCTCTACCACCCTTGCCTAAGATTTTGGACACTGTTAAAGGCAGGGACCATCCAGGACCGACAGCACCTAAACCCCAAAGAAGGAGCTGGTCTACAATGCCTAACAAAAGAAGGAACACCAAGACTTCTGGTTTTACCTCTTCTGCACATCCTGCAGACCCAACATGAAATACTTATGACTGAAGTAATCTCATAGCATATTTATAGTTTTTTAGGACAGGATATATAGTTGAGATTAGCTAGCTTCTATAATGTACACCCAGTTGAGTGATATAGATACCATTGATTGACAAGATAAGAATATTATTACCCATTTTTAGAGTGGAAAGGCAAAGCCACCAGCCTTAATCCCCCCCACCCACCCGCAGCTTATTCACAATCTGAGCAGAAATTACGTAGTATTAATTTCAGCGATGAATAGTTATAGGAATTTTTGTTATTTGTTTTATCTTTGTTTTTGTTATTGTATGTCTGTTATACTGGTTGAATGTACTTATGTGCTTGTCACCCTCAGACCTCCAAATAAGGAAGTGTATATCTCCTACCACCTTGTTCACCTCTTCTCAGCAGTAGCCTTAGTTGTAAGACCAGACTGTGGGGGATACCTCCGACCTCCACGAGGCTGTCTTCAGCAGGTAAGCCAACCCCAACAGATACCTACAGCCCCCTCTAGATATGATCATAACTGTGCCTAGAATCCAGGTTATATCACAAAACGCCAAAGGACTTAACTCTCCAACTAAGCGTTCAGTGGCCCTTAAACATTTTTCCAAACACTCCCATTCAATTATATTTCTCCAGGAAACCCACTTTGTTGCAGGTGCGGAACCCTCTTTGGTTTCAAAAGATTTTCCCACAGGTTTCCACAATGCATACCACACTAACAAACAAGGGGTTAGTACCTTATTTCACAATCATTTACATTTCCAGCTAAGTAGCAAAGTTACTGACACAGGAGGTAGGATTTTAATTTTAGTAGGCCTCTTATTTAATAAACCAATCACATTGGTTAATGTTTATGCCCCTCTTAGTCGCAGGCAAAGATTTTTTCAAAAGCTGCTCTCTCTTGTTTTAGAACACAAGAGGGGCCAGATAATAATGGGAGGGTACCTCAATGTTACACTGGACTCTTCTCTAGACTCATCCACAAAACGTGGGCAGGCAAGGACCAGGGCACCAAATTTGGTTTTCTCATGTGTTGAATCTTTGGGCCTGGTTGATGCGTGGAGGGTGCAACACCCAACACAACAGAATTACACATTTTATTCCCATCCCTGGGCTACATATACTCGTATTGACTACCTTTTTCTCAATAGGAATCACTTGTCCCTTCTAAAAGACACAGAGATTCGTGCTACAGCATGGTCTGACCATTCCGCCGTGAGTTTAGAATTAGAATGGCCGGATGCACCGACGATACCTTTTGTATGGAGATTGGATAATTCCCTTCTTCATTACCCTCCAGTTCAGGAAGTGTTACAAAAAGCAATTAGGGAATATTTCCTATTTAACAGTAATGATGATACACACCCTAGCTATGTTTGGGAAGCGCACAAGGCATTCATTAGAGGAGAATGCATGAAACAAAAAGCCATATTAAGGAAAAACTATAATTCCTCTATAACGAAATTGACGACTCAATTAAACGGGCTCGAAATATGACACAAGAACAACCCATCAGATAAAACGCTATTAACACACATAACCAAAGTAAGACAAGACATTAACATGATTTTGACTAAGGAAGCACAGAGAAAGGCACTAGCATTGAGGAAAACCTACTTTTTTGAAGGCAACAGGGCAGGGCCTAGACTAGCTAAGCTCCTTAAAGAACAAAGATGAAATCCCATATTAGTAAGCTAATAACACCACTAGGCCAAAATCTGATTGACAGCAAAGACATTGCGGACCAGTTTGGAGTTTATTACTCAGATCTATATAACATACAGACAGACCAATCCCCAAGTAGACTAATTAACATAAGAAACTATAGCAGAGAGGCTAATTTACCGAAAATACAGACATCACTAAAAGAGGATTTTGAGGCCCCTATCTCGCTACAGGAGATCCTCTCAGTTATAGCTGATCTACCCTCAGGGAAGAGCCCGGGCCCAGATGGGTTCACCAATATGTATTATAAAGTATATAGATCCTCTCTGGCACCACACCTCTTAAATCTGTTTCAGACTATCGACGAAGGACGACCTTTGCCCGCAGAGATGCAACAGGCTCATATCTCAGTAATTTTAAAACAGGACAAAACCCCTACAGAACCCCTAAAAACTATAGACCACATATCGTTATTGAATACGGATTTAAAAATATTAGGTAAGATTTTGGCCAGGAGACTAAATGGAATGCTCAAGGATATTATTCACACTGATCAAGTAGGATTCATACCCCATAGAGAGGCAAGGGATAATACGATAAGAGCCCTGACCCTCATGTCATATGCCAAGCACCACAAAATACCGACGGTCTTCTTGGCAACCGATGCCGAAAAGGCCTTTCGATTAGACACAATTGGCAATTTCTCAAAGAAACATGGTAGAAATAGGGATAGGGCCCCACATGCTCCATAGAATACTGAGTCTATATGCACACCCGACCGCGATGGTAAAAGCAAATGGTATTTTGTCACGCCTATTTAAGATTAGCAACGGAACAAGACAAGGCTGTCCCTTGTCCCCCTTGTTGTTCATCCTTACCATGGAAGTGAAGGCAGCACATGTTCGAAATAATCATCTAATAAGAGAATTGAAATTGGTCCACATAGCTCTAAAGATCGCGTTATATGCCAACGACGTTCTTTTCATGATCACAGACCCGACCCAATCTTTGAAGGAAATCATGCAGGAATTAAATAATTTTGGAAATTGTTCCAATTTTGCAGTAAATCCATCCAAATCGGAACTATTAAATATTTCCCTTGGACGGGATGCATTTGCGAGGCTTTCAGAGGTCTGTCCCCTAAAACTCCAAACTGACTCTCTTTAAATACTTAGGCATTTATTTATCCCCGAATCCGAAAACCCTAATCAAAAAGAATTATGAGACTTTACTACAATCGACACAGAGAGACTTAAACACCGTGGGCGACAAAACCCTATATCTTGGTGGGGGCAGGTGCAATGTATCAAAATGACGACACTACAGAGAATTTTGTACTATTCTACAGGCTTTATCTGTAGCTCTGCCTAAATGGTTTCCTTCTCAGATCCAATATCACATAAACCAGATTTGTTTGGGGGGGACGAAGTAAACCCTGAATAAATAAAGCCACAATGTACAGACCGACCATATCAGGCGGACCTAGGCTACCGGACATAAGAGTCTATTTGGACGCAATAGTGCTACAGAGGGTATTAGATTGGCATAATACAGCAGATCATAAAGCCTGGATAGCGATTGATTCTCATATATTAAAAGTCCCCTACAGTTGGAGCCCTGTGTTGGGTACCCAAATTCTTGAGACCCCCCACAATGCACGGCACTTCCGATTCATCAGCACTTCTTTGAGGAGTGGGACATTACTTATAAATAGGAGAAACTATATATCTGGACCTAGGTCCCCACCTTTTCCCTATCCACTGAACACTGAACTCACACGGAGGCTTAGTTAGAAACTACCAGAGATTGATAGAATGGGGGCATACCACTCCTCTGGAGAACTTCCTACATGATGGTAACTCTTGGGGAGGAAGAAATAAAAGAAGTAGCGAACGGGATTTATCATCCCTGGTTAAAATATATGCAACTCGCACATTTTTATTAACACAACACGGCATAGGGCAGGACTTTTTAAGGCAGTTGACCCCATTTGAAAGGCCTGTTCCACCAGCAACACCTGTGCTTCATTCCCTTTCAAAATGCGCACTCTACTACAGACTCACCTGACAGTGGAACTCCCACTTACACCAATAACTGGCCATAGGGAACTGGGGGGCACACTAAGCAATAAAGAGTGGGGACTGATATTTCAATATACTAAAAAATCATCGACCTCACCCAAATTACTTGAGCTCAACGTCAAAGTACTAACACAATGGTATCTGAGACTACACTCTATTTATCCGTCCTCCTGCGACCAGTGCTGGAGAGGATGTAAAAAGAAGGGCAGTTACTTACATATGTGGTGGGATTGTGGAACACTAACACAACTATGGCACTATATCGAGAACCACTCTAGAAAAGGATTAATTAAGGATCTTAGCCTAACACCCCACATAGTCTTACTCAACAAATTTCCAAAAATACCTTGCAAGCTTAGGAGACAGTTACTTCAAGTAGGAATAAACAGTGCTAAGGTTTTGATAGCTCTAAAATGGAAAACATCGACCTCTCTGACTGGGCAGATGTGGTTAGAAAAGGTAGACTCAGTTGCTAGGCCTGGAGGAGTTTGGATATCTGAAAAGGCATAGATTAGAGTTCTTTCATTAACATGCGATTTCTCTGGGAAGACTCACTGACACCTGCTATTCCTCAACCCCCTGATTCCGACATGGCCTGACATTGACTTGCATTTAGCTGTGGGGTCGGAGGGACCCCTCTGCAGAAGAACTATAGAGGGCTCATTCCAAACGAGGTGGGTGACACCTATGGTAAATAATAAGAGGAGATCTATATATGTGTGTAGCTACAGTTCGGGATGTTAATCAAAGAAGAGGTGTAAATTGAATATGGCAAGCTCGCATAGGCGGGTACATAGTCTGTAGGAGAAAAGTGGAAAAAAATAAGAGACCAGTACTGTTTTTTCTTGTTGTTGTCACTGTTTGTCATTAGTATATTGTTGTTTTCAAACATTTGCCATCCTTAAACATGATTGTCTCTGTTAGCAAGAGTGTGATCTGTAACGTGCATGCTCCACACGGCGAATGCGCCGTAGTTTGTAACTATTTGTTTCACACTTATGAACAATAAAAGATGGTTTTATAAAAAATAAAAAAAAATAACATTAAATTAAATAAATCTAAAATTACAAAAAATAAAAAAGTCTAAAATTACAGAAAAAAATAAACAAAATTATCAAAAATTAAAAAATTAAATCTATCTAATACCCCTATGAAAATAAAAAAGCCCCGCCAAAATAAAAAAACAGAATTGATGCTTACCTGATAAATTACTTTCTCTTGCGGTGTATCCAGTCCACGGCTTCATCCTTTACTTGTGGGATATTCTCATTCCCTACAGGAAGTGGCAAAGAGAGCACACAGCAGAGCTGTCCATATAGCTCCCCCTCTAGCTCCGCCCCCCAGTCATTCGACCGAAGGTTAGGAGAAAAAGGAGAAACCATTGGGTGCAGTGGTGACTGTAGTTTAAACAAAAAATTAGTTACCTGACTTAATTGTCAGGGCGGGCCGTGGACTGGATAAACCACAAAAGAAAATAAATTATAAGGTGAGCATAAATTCTGTTTCTCTTGCAAGGTGTATCCAGTCCACGGCTTCTCCTTTACTTGTGGATACCAATACCAAAGCTTTAGGACACGGATGAAGGGAGGAGAACAAGACAGGTACCTTAAACGAAGGCACCACTGCTTGCAAAACCTTTCTCCAAAAATAGCCTCCGAAGAAGCAAAAGTATCGAATTTGTAAAATTTGGCAAAAGTATGCAGTGAAGACCAAGTCGCTGCCTTACAAATCTGTTCAACAGAAGCCTCATTCTTGAAAGCCCATGTGGAAGCCACAGCTCTGGTAGAATGAGCAGTAATTCGTTCAGGAGGCTGCTGGCCAGCAGTCTCGTAAGCCAACCTGATGATGCTTTTCAGGCCAGAAGGAAAGAGAGGTAGCAGTCGCTTTCTGACCTCTCCTCTTACCAGAATAAATGACAAACAAGGATGATGTTTGTCTGAAATCCTTAGTTGCTTGTAAATAGAATTTTAAAGCACGAACCACATCAAGATTGTGTAGCAGGCGTTCCTTCTTTGAAGATGGGTTAGGACACAGAGAAGGAACTATTATTTCCTGGTTAATATTCTTGTTAGAAACAACTTTAGGAAGAAAACCAGGTTTGGTACGCAAAACAACCATGTCTGCGTGAAACACCAGGTAAGACGAATCACACTGTAAAGCAGACAATTCTGAAACTCTTCGAGCAGAAGATATAGCTACCAAAAACAAAACTTTCCAAGATAATAACTTAATATCTATGGAATGTAAGGTTCAAACGGAACCCCTTGAAGAACTGAAAGAACTAGATTGAGACTCCATGGCGGAGCCACAGGTTTATAAACAGGCTTGATTCTGACTAGAGCCTGAGCAAACGCTTGAACGTCTGGTACCTCTGCCAGACGCTTGTGTAGGAGAATAGACAGAGCAGATATCTGTCCCTTTAAGGAACTAGCTGACAAACCTTTCTCCAATCCTTCTTGGAGAAAAGACAATAGTCTGGGAATCCTAATCTTACTCCATGAGTAACCCTTGGATTCACACCAACAAAGATATTTACGCCATATCTTATGGTAGATTTTCCTAGTGACAGGCTTTCTAGCCTGAATCAGAGTATCAATAACTGACTCAGAGAAACCACGCTTTGATAGAATTAAGCGTTCAATCTCCAAGCAGTCAGACGCAGAGAAACTAGATTTGGATGCTTGAATGGACCCTGTATTAGAAGGTCCTGCCTCAATGGCAGTGTCCATGGTGGAACAGATGACATGTCCACTAGGTCTGCATACCAAGTCCTGCGTGGCCACGCAGGCGCTATCAGAATCACCGAAGCCTTCTCCTGCTTGATTCTGGTGACCAGACGAAGGAGAAGAGGAAACGGTGGAAAGACATAAGCCAGATTGAAGGACCAAGGCGCTGCTAGAGCATCTATCAATACCGCCTTGGGGTCCCTGGACCTGGATCCGTAGAGAGGAAGTTTGGTTTTCTGACGGGACGCCATCAGATCCAATTCCGGAGTGCCCCAAAGCTGAGTCAGCTGAGCAAAAACCTCCGGGTGGAGTTCCCACTCCCCCGGGTGAAAAGTCTGACGACTTAGAAAATCCGCTTCCCAGTTGTCCACCCCTGGGATGTGAATTGCTGAGAGATGGCAGGAGTGATCCTCCACCCACCTGATTATTTTGGAGACTTCCTTCATCGCTAGGGAACTCTTCGTTCCCCCCTGATGATTGATGTAAGCTACAGTCGTGATGTTGTCCGACTGAAATCTGATGAATTTGGCCGCAGCTAGTTGAGGTCATGCCTGAAGCGCATTGAATATTGCTCTCAGTTCCAAAATGTTTATCGGGAGAAGAGACTCTTCCCGAGACCATAGACCCTGAGCTTTCAGGGAGTCCCAGACTGCACCCCAGCCTAACAGACTGGCATCGGTCGTTACAATGATCCATTCTGGTCTGCGGAAATATGTTCCCTGAGACAGATGATCCTGAGACAACCACCAGAGAAGAGAGTCTCTGGTCCTCTGGTCCAATTGTATCTGAGGAGACAAGTCTGCGTAATCCCCATTCCACTGTTTGAGCATGCACAGTTGCAGTGGTCTGAGATGTATTCGAGCAAAAGGGACTATGTCCATTGCCGCTACCATTAATCCGATTGCCTCCATGCACTGAGCTATAGATGGCTGAGGAGTGGAATGAAGTACTCGGCAAGTAGCTAAAAGCTTTAACTTTCTGACCTCCGTCAGAAATATTTTCATTTCTACCGAATCTATTAGTGTTCCCAGGAAGGGAACCCTTGTGAACGGGGACAGAGAACTCTTTTCGATGTTCACCTTCCACCAGTGAGACCTTAGAAAGGCCAGTACAATCTCAGTGTGAGCCTTGGCTCTGGGAAAAGACGACGCCTGAATTAGGATGTCGTCTAGATAAGGTGCTACTGCTATGCCCCGCGGTCTTAGCACCACCAGAAGGGAACCTAGCCCCTTTGTGAAAATTCTGGGAGCAGTGGCCAAACCAAAGGGAAGAGCCACAAATTGGTAATGCTTGTCCAGAAAAGCGAACCTGAGAAACTGGTGATGATCTTTGTGGATAGGGATATGCAGGTACGCATCCTTTAAATCCACGGTAGTCATATATTGACCTTCCTGGATCATTGGTAAGATTGTTCAAATGGTTTCCATCTTGAAAGATGGGACTCTGAGAAATTTGTTTAGAATTTTTAGATCCTGGATTGGTCTGAAAGTTCCCTCTTTTTTGGGGACCACAAAAAGGTTTGAGTAAAAGCCCGTTCCTTGTTCTGCAACTGGAACTGAACATATCACTCCCATCGTGAGTAGATCTTCTACACTGCGTAAGAATGCCTCTTTCTTTGTCTGGTCTGAAGACAGACGAGAAATGTGAAACCTTCCCATTGGAGGGGAGTCCTTGAATTCTAGAAGGTATCCCTGGGTAACAATCTCTACTGCCCAGGGATCGTGAACATCTCTTGCCCAAGCCTGAGCGAAGAGAGAGAGTCTGCCCCCTACCAGATCCGGTCCCGGATCGGGGGCTACCCCTTCATGCTGTCTTAGTAGCAGCTGCAGGCTTTTTGGCCTGTTTACCCTTGTTCCAGCCCTGGTAAGGCTTCATGGTTGCCTTGGGCTGTGAAGCGTTACCCTCTTGCTTTGCAGCTGTAGAGGCTGAAGCCGGACCGTTCCTGAAGTTACGAAAGGAACGAAAATTAGCTTTGTTTCTAGCCTTAAAGGGTTTGTCCTGAGGAAGAGCATGGCCCTTTCCTCCGGTGATTTCTGAAATAATCTCTTTCAATTCTGGCCTGAAAAGGGTCTTCCCCTTGAAAGGGATATTTAACAATTTAGATTTTGATGACACATCGGCCGACCATGATTTGAGCCAAAGCGCTCTGCGCGCCATAATGGTGAAACCTGAATTTTTTGCCGCTAACTTAGCTAATTGCAAAGCGGCATCCGTGATAAAAGAATTAGCCAGCTTTAGAGCCTTAATTCTATCCATAATTTTGTCGTATGAGGTCTCTGTCTGGAGCGACTCCTCCAGCGCCTCAAACCAGAAAGCCGATGCAGTAGTTACAGGAATAATGCAGGCAATAGGTTGTAGAAGGAAACCTTGTTGAACAAAAATTTTCTTAAGTAAACCTTCTAATTTTTTATCCATCGGATCTTTAAAAGCACAACTGTCTTCAATTGGTATGGTTGTGCGCTTAGCAAGAGTAGAAACCGCCCCCTCAACCTTAGGGACCGTCTGCCACGAGTCCCGCCTGGGGTCATTTATGGGGAACATTTTCTTAAAAAATAGGGGGGGGGGGGGCAAAAGGGACGCCTGGTCTATCCCACTCCCTAGTAACAATATCCGCAACCCCTTTTAGGGATCGGAAACGCATCAGTGTATACAGGGACCTCTAGGTACTTGTCCATTTTACACAATTTCCCTGGGACCACCATAGGATCACAATCATCCAGAGTGGCTAATACCTCCCTAAGCAATACGCGGAGATGTTCCAGTTTAAATTTAAACGCTAATGAATCTGATTCTGCCCGCTGAGAAACCTTTCCTGATTCAGAAATTTCTCCTTCAGACATCAAATCCCTCACCGCCACTTCAGAGTGTTGTGAGGGTACATCAGATAAACCTCCCAAAGCTTCTGACTGCTCATAATCTGTTCTTAAGGCAGAGCTATCGCGCTTTGTAGGAAAAACTGGCAGTTTGGATAGAAATGTCGTAAGGGAATTATCCATGACTGTCACTAATTGTTGTAATGTAATAGGGGCCAATGCACTAGAGGTACTAGGCATCGCTTGCGCGGGCGTAACTGGTGGCGACACATGGGGAGAGGAAGGTGGGCTATCCTAGTTACCTTCCGTCAAAGAATCATCTAGGGCTACATTTTTAAGTGACACAATATGATCTTTAAAGTGTATAGACACATTAGTGCACTTGGAACACAATTGTAGAGGGGGTTCCACCATGGCTTCTAAACACATAGAGCAAGGTCTCTCTTTAGTGTCAGACATGTTTAACAGACTAGTATTATTCACAAGCAGACTTGGAAACACTTTATTCAAATAAAATTTACAATTTGAAAAAAACGGTACTGTGCCTTTAAGAGATAAAAAGCGCACACAATTTTACCAAACCGTGAAAAATGATCCAATCTCTCTGAAATTTTTACCACATGAGCCTAAGGCTTTGAAATTATTGCACAACAATTTTCAGCCCAATTAACCCCTTAATGCCCAAACCGGAGCAACCTAAAGCTGACAACCGGTTAATAAACTACAGCACCTTGCCACAGCTTACTGCTGTGGCCCTACCTGCCCCTGGGGATTAGTTTTG
The DNA here is from genome assembly GCF_027579735.1 of Bombina bombina. Lineage (NCBI taxonomy): Eukaryota > Metazoa > Chordata > Amphibia > Anura > Bombinatoridae > Bombina > Bombina bombina. Next base: position 17,673,620 of record NC_069508.1, read on the forward strand.
TGGAAAACAAGCTTCTTTGAAGTCCTCAAGCAGTCTTTGGACCCTCCACGGGAAGCTGCATGAACTGTCTGCAATATTAACTGTGCAACTGAGGCGCAAAATTTAGGCCCTCTCCCCCTCCACTCCGGAGTTGTGGGGCCTTCCAAATCCCAAATAGGTGTCTAAACATGTGCCATGTGGAAGATAACCCCATAAAACACACCAAAGTGCATAAAAAACGTCTATAATGAGTATTTTTTCCTATTAAATAATCGATTGCCCTGTAACAGTTTCCACCAGCCTATTGAGCCCTGTTAAGTAAGCCTTCCTTCTATACTGAGTCTCAGAACATGGCTTACCTTCCCCACATGGGGATTCTTGTCAGTCTTCTAGCATTACTGAGTCTTGACTAGAAAAAGATGACTGAACATACCTTATAGCAGTTAAGCCTGCAAACTGTTCCCCCCAACTGAAGTTTTCTGGTACTCCTCAGTCCTGTGTGGGAACAGCAATTGATTTTAGTTACAACATGCTAAAATCATTTTCCTCTCAGCAGAATTTTTCATCACATTTCTGCTATAGAGTAAATAGTACAAACCGGCACTATTTAAAAATAATAAACTCTTGATTGAAGATATAAAACTACAATCTAACACCACATTCACTTTACCCTTCCGCAGAGTGGCCCTGCTGTCAGAGCCGGCAAAGAGAATGACTGGGGGGCGGAGCTAGAGGGGGAGCTATATGGACAGCTCTGCTGTGTGCTCTCTTTGCCACTTCCTGTAGGGAATGAGAATATCCCACAAGTAAAGGATGAAGCCGTGGACTGGATACACCTTGCAAGAGAAAAAAAACTAATCTAAACTAAACTACTAATAGCCCTTAAAAGGGCTTTTAGTAGGGCATTGCTCTAAGTTAAACAGCTCTTTTACCTAAAAAAATTACAAAGTACCCCCTAACAGTTAAATCCCCCCCACCCAACCAACCCCCCAAAATAAAAAAAAATAAGTCTAAAAAAACCTAAGCTACCCCACTGCTGAATGGCGGTGAAGGTTTCTTTCCAGGCGGCGACATCTTCATCCAGCGCGGGGACATCTTCTATCTTCATCTGGAGCAAAGGTGGCACGGAGCGGAGGTGATCGCGGAGCAGGACCGGCGACCATGGAGCAGGACCGGCGTGGAGGCTTCTCTACATGCGGTCGCCGCCGCACACTGAAGATTGAATGCAAGGTACCCCATTTATATTGGGGTTCCTTTGCATTCCTATTGGCTGAAATTTTGAAATCAGCCAATAGGTAGAGCGCTACTGAAGTCCTATTTTTCTGGTTTGAACAGCCAAAAAGATTTCAGTAGCTCTAATCCTATTGGCTGATTTCAAAATTTCCGCCAATAGGAATGCAGGGTACCTAAATGGGGTACCTTGCATTTAATCTTAAGTGTGGGGCAGGAGGAACCTACATGTCGGTCCTGCTCAGCGGCCACCGGTCCTGCTCCGCGGTCACCTCCGAGCCGCCTTCTCTCCAGATCAAGATAGAAGATGAAACCCGCGCTGGATAAGAGTTTGTCGCCGCCTGGAAGAAGACCTTCACCGCCGGACTTCAGGAACTGTGAGTACCTATTTCGGGGGTAAGACTTAGATTTTTTTTTATTTTTTTGTGGTGTTTTTTTTTTTTAGATTAGGGATTTTTTAGGGGCAATGCCCATACAAATTCCCCTTTAGGGGCAATGGGTAGCTTAGGTTTTTTAGACTTAGTTTTTTTTATTTTGGGGGGTTGTGTTGGTGGGGGCGGGTTTGCTTTTAGGGGGTACTTTGTAATTTTTTTAGGTAAAAGAGCTGTTTAACTTAGGGCAATGCCCTACAAAATGCCCTTTTAAAGGCTATTGGTAGTTTATTGTTAGATTGGGGGGTGGTATTTGGGGGGTATTTTTATAGGGTTATTAGATTAGGTTTAATTTTTTTATTTTTTATAATTTTGTTTATTTTTTTCAGTAATTTTAAATAGACTGCCCTCTGGGCAGGCTTATCACCTAGTAAAATATATAAAACCATTTAAAAACTTACATAGAAGCTCACAGTTTAGCACTGTTGAAAAGGTTAGCTGGAACACACTCTGCAAGTGGTTCTTTAGCAAAAAAGCAGACTCTCCCCCTCCCCCTTCCTCTGCATATAAACGACTCTTTACACAAACAGGAGCAAGCTGGTGGAGGTAGACATCAGGGGGTCGATCCGATAAAAATCGTCGCCCGCAAAAGCCGGCGACGCCAATATTTGCGCTGGTTTGGTATCACATATACGGCGTAACCTAGAAGTTACGCCCGTATATTTCTGCCGTCGCCCGTAGTTTTTTTGGCTATAGGCAGGTATACCAAACCAGCGCAGTTTGGTATCCAATATGCAGCGTAAGGACTTACGTGGCGAAAATGGAGAAAACTTACTCCATTTTCACCTCGCCACAAAAAAGCAGCCGTAAGAAGCCTTACGCTGACTATTGGAGCCCCGTAACTCCCGTAAACTAACTAGAAAATAAACCTAACACCTAACGCATGTGCAATGTCTATCTACCTGTCACCCGCGATCTGCTAAATAAACCTAACACCTAACGCATGCGCAATGTCTATCTACCTGTCAACCGCGATCCCCCCCCCCCGAAATCCCTAATAAAGTTATTAACCCCTAAACCGCCGCTCCCGGACCCCGCCGCCATCTACATAAACTAACCCCTACTGTGAGCCCCTAAAACCGCCGCCATCTACCTTATCTATCCCATACTGTGAACCCCTTACACCGCCGCCACCTATATAAAAATTATTAACCCCTAATCTAATCCCCCTATACCGCCGCCAGCTATATTAATATTATTAACCCCTAATGTAAGCCCCTTACACCGCTGCCATCTCTATTAAAAATGATTAACCCCTAATTTAATCTACCTACCCCGCCGCCAGCTATGTTATCTATATTAACCCTAAGTATATTATAGTTAATATAGGTATTACATTATATATATTAACTATATTAACCCTAATTATATTAGGGTTAATATAGTTAATATAGTTACTATAGTATTTATATTAACTATATTAACTCTATCTAACCCTAACACCCCTAACTAAATTTATATTAAATTAATCTAATTCATTTATAAACTAAAATATTCCTATTTAAATCTAAATACTTACCTATAAATAAACCCTAAGATAGCTACAATATAATTAATAATTACATTGTAGCTATGTTAGGGTTAATATTTATTTTACAGGTAAATTGTTAATTATTTTAACTAGGTATAATAGCTATTAAATAGTTATTAACTATTTAATATCTACCTAGTTAAAATAATTACCCAATTACCTGTAAAATAAATCCTACCTAAGTTACAAATACACCTACACTATCAATAAATTAAATAAACTACAAACATCTATCTAAAATACAATTAAATTAACTAAACTAAATTACAAAAAAAAACAAACACTAAATTACAAAAAAATAAAAAAAAAGATTACAAGATTTTTAAGCTAATTACACCTATTCTAAGCCCCCTAATAAAATAATAAAGCCCCCCAAAATAAAAAAAATTCCCTGCCCTATTCTAAATTAAAAAAATTTCAAAGCTCTTTACCTTACCAGCCTTAAAAGGGCCTTTTGTGGGGCATGCCCCAAAGAATTCAGCTCTTTTGCATTTAAAAACATATACAATACCCCCCCCCATTACAACCCACCACCCACATACCCCTATTCTAAAACCACCCAAACCCCCCTTAAAAAAGCCTAACACTACCCCCCTGAAGATCTCCCTACCTTGTCTTCACCACACCGGGCCGAACTCCTCATCCGATCCGGGCGATGTGTTGCTCCAAGCGGCAAAGAAGAATTCTTCCTCCGGCGATGTCTTCCTCCAAGCGGCAAAGAAGAATTCTTCCTCCGGCGACGTCTTCCTCCAAGCGGCAGCAAAGTCTTCATCCTTCCGGCGGCATCTTCAATCTTCTTTTTTCGCTCCGCCGCCGCGGAGCATCCATCCCGGCCGACGACTGAACGACGAATGAGGTACCTTTAAATTACGTCATCCAAGATGGCGTCCGCCGAATTCCGATTGGCTGATAGGATTCTATCAGCCAATCGGAATTAAGTTAGAAAAATCTGATTGGCTGATTGAATCAGCCAATCAGATTCAAGTTCAATCCGATTGGCTGATCCAATCAGCCAAACAGATAGAGCTCGCATTCTATTGGCTGATCGGAACAGCCAATAGAATGCGAGCTCAATCTGATTGGCTGATTGGATCAGCCAATCGGATTGAACTTGAATCTGATTGGCTGATTCAATCAGCCAATCAGATTTTTCTAACTTAATTCCGATTGGCTGATAGAATCCTATCAGCCAATCGGAATTCGGCGGACGCCATCTTGGATGGCGTAATTTAAAGGTACCTCATTCGTCGTTCAGTCGTCGGCCGGGATGGATGCTCCGCGGCGGCGGAGCGAAGAAAGAAGATTGAAGATGCCGCCGGAAGGATGAAGACTTTGCTGCCGCTTGGAGGAAGACGTCGCCGGAGGAAGAATTCTTCTTTGCCGCTTGGAGCAACACATCGCCCGGATCGGATGAGGAGTTCGGCCCCGGTGTGGTGAAGACAAAGGTAGGGAGATCTTCAGGGGGGGTAGTGTTAGGCTTTTTAAGGGGGGTTTGGGTGGTTTTAGAATAGGGGTATGTGGGTGGTGGGTTGTAATGGGGGGGGGGGTATTGTATATGTTTTTAAATGCAAAAGAGCTGAATTCTTTGGGGCATGCCCCACAAAAGGCCCTTTTAAGGGCTGGTAAGGTAAAGAGCTTTGAAATTTTTTTAATTTAGAATAGGGCAGGGAATTTTTTTTATTTTGGGGGGCTTTATTATTTTATTAGGGGGCTTAGAATAGGTGTAATTAGCTTAAAAATCTTGTAATCATTTTTTTTTTTTTGTAATTTAGTGTTTGTTTTTTTTGTAATTTAGTTTAGTTAATTTAATTGTATTTTTAGATAGATGTTTGTAGTTTATTTAATTTATTGATAGTGTAGGTGTATTTGTAACTTAGGTTAGGATTTATTTTACAGGTAATTGGGTAATTATTTTAACTAGGTAGATATTAAATAGTTAATAACTATTTAATAGCTATTATACCTAGTTAAAATAATTAACAATTTACCTGTAAAATAAATATTAACCCTAACATAGCTACAATGTAATTATTAATTATATTGTAGCTATCTTAGGGTTTATTTTATAGGTAAGTATTTAGATTTAAATAGGAATATTTTAGTTTATAAATGAATTAGATTAATTTAATATAAATTTAGTTAGGGGTGTTAGGGTTAGATAGAGTTAATATAGTTAATATAAATACTATAGTAACTATATTAACTATATTAACCCTAATATAATTAGAGTTAATATAGTTAATATATATAATGTAATACCTATATTAACTATAATATACTGAGGGTTAATATAGATAATATAGCTGGCGGCGGGGTAGGTAGATTAAATTAGGGGTTAATCATTTTAATAGAGATGGCGGCGGTGTAAGGGGCTTACATTAGGGGTTAATAATATTAATATAGCTGGCGGCGGTTATAGGGGGATTAGATTAGGGGTTAATAATTTTAATAGAGATGGCGGCGGTGTTAGGGGCTTACATTAGGGGTTAATAATTTTAATATAGATGGCGGCGGTGTAAGGGGCTTACATTAGGGGTTAATAATTTTAATAGAGATGGCGGCGGTGTTAGGGGCTCACTTTAGGGGGTTATAGATTTAATTATAGCTGGCGGGGGGTAACGGGAGCGACGGTTTAGGGGTTAATAACTTTATTAGGTTGCGGCGGGGTACGGGAGCGACGGTTTAGGGGTTAATAACTTTATTAGGTTGCGGCGGGGTACGGGAGCGGCGGTTTAGGGGTTAATAACTTTTTTTGGTTGTTAGGCTAGTGAGGGGGGATAGCGGATAGAGGGTTAGACGTGTCGGGCTATGTTTAGGAGGCGTGTTAGACAGTGCGGGTGATTTAGACTTTAGTTAGGTTTTGTAGGCGCCGGCAGTTTCTAACGTGGCGCAAGTCACTGGCGACTCCAAAAATCTGTACTTACGCAGATTTCTGGACATCGCTGGTTTGTGAGACTTGCGCCACTTTAGCAAGTGACGGCGCCGCATATTGGATGGCTCGAGTTGCGAGCTGAAACTGCGGGCGACGCGGGTTCCCTCGCTTGCACCGCAAACTGCGATCTATATCGGATCGCGCCCCAGTATTCTCCTAAAACTTTGGGGCTTGATTAGGAGCTTGAAAATCAGCGCAATGTTATTTAAAAATAAGCAAAACTATAAAAAAACAAAAAAAAGAAACTGTATAAGCTTTATAAATGGATCACATTTATGCAAAGAAAAGCCTAGTGTATAATGTCCCTTTAAGCAAAAAAAGTTTTCAACCGAGAAACTTGAAAAATGCATATCGGCACCTGAAAACCTCCAGATAAATATTGGTCCCTGGATTGTAATAGACAATTTAGTTATCTAGGGTCATTATAGCAAGTTATTTATGGGTTACAATGTTTCAGATTGTAAATACATAAACAAATGTTTTTATTTCTTTTATCTCTTTATTAAAGGAATAGGACCCCTCCGAAAAAAGTTTTCAGATTTAAAAACATCTCAGACTATACTTATAGTTCACAAATAACATCCTTAAGCAATTTTTTTTTGGTTACCTGTAATTTTACTTAGAAATTATGTATTCTGCCAACCCCCCCCCCCCCCCCCCTGGATTGTCATTATGCAGATCAAATTGGAGTGTTCTACCTAGGTAGAAAATAATGGCGGCCGACATGCACAGTATGCCTTGTCCTGAACCCACACATGCGCTAAACTGATTGTCCAGCTTAGGAGTATGCAGGCACGTCATGAACCGTGCGTCAGATGCAGACCAAGAGCATGGAAGCAGACATTTTAAGATAGAGACTGTGCCATTACTGTCTATTGCGCATGTGATTGCCCACAGTTACTAATGTTCATGCGAGGATGGATGACATAGTGAATATGGGTAAATCCTAACTATGGAAATTATGCTAATTTGTGCTGCCGTGCTATTGGTTGATGCGACTGCATGAATAATGAGTGAGTCCATCATTTATTTTGGGGTGGTCGTTGGTGACGTTTTCAGTCAAAATTAAAATATAATTATTTAATATATGCAAGCTTCGTTTAAAAAAAATAGTGAGTTTAATTCTCTATTACTTAATCTAACTAATAATAAAAGATTTCTAACCCTTTAAAATGTGCACACTTTACGTTTCCCCACAGGCTTAATACATTTCACAATATTTTGACTTTTGGATTTTAGAGGGATAGTGTAATGTAACTTTTTTCTCTTGTTTAACGTTTTCCTAATTATCTATTTTACCTGCTGGAGTGTATTAAATTGATTACAAATAACTCCTTTACATTTATTTTGTCATTTAAAATAGCTAGGTTTCAGTACCTAACTATTAACCTTGCTTTATAAGAAAATAGGATAAGGGGCTTTTTGTATACATAGAGAGATAAGATACACATATTTGCTTCTCCTGTAGGCTTAGAACATTTGAATGGGCATGCTATTGAGAATGAGAACAATGGGTTGTGGTTTCGGTAAGCAAAACCAGCTATTTCAAATACAAACTAAACCTAAATTTCCCATACATTTAGTATGCTGCAGTGAGTATAGCAAGTCGCTGGAAGCATATGAAAGACAAACTAATTTTATAACACAGTGCCCCTTTAATGCTAACCGATTTCCTGTGGGTATAATTAATTAAACTGATATTCAAGTCGTTTTTCTTGTTGCCTCTAAATAAGGGTGTTTAAAATGTATTACTATTTTTCTTTTGAAGAACAGAACCTGCTGTACCTAAACAAAATACTTTGGGCCAGATTACAAGTGGAGCGTTATTTAATGCTCCCGCTCGAATGTTAACTGCGCCACAAGTAAACTTTTTGTGCGCCTCAGGTTGTGTTCGTATTACAAGTGGAAAGTAAAAAGTTATTGCTCACACGCTAACCCGACGAGCGTTAAAAGCCGAACTTACAATACTGCGCATGCAATAACGTATTTCCCGTAGAAGTCAATGGAGCAAAAAAAGTAGAAAAAAACCTAACGCCCTATTTGTGTGCAAACCCGACATGAAAATATGAATATTTCAGTTCTTCACATAGCAGAATATGTGCTATTTATTCATAAATACATATTTCTACATATACTGGGCAAGATTACAGTACAGCGCTAAATGATCGTGCTCCTGCAAATGGGCACATTTGCCCGTTTGTGGGAGAGAGGTAATTAACCAGCCATTACAAGTAGCTGGCTATTGCTACCGCAAGATCTGATCTCAGGCTACTTTTTTAAAAGTGCCCCAAATGCCCTTAAAATATAGGGCATTATAGTTTATAATTTTAAAAAAATGTAGCATTTTGTTTTTAATTATAAAAAACTGCACCAGGCAGTTTTTGGGGTTTAAAGTTGGTTGGAGTGGGGTTTTGGAAAAAAAACGGCACTGAAAAGTGTCTTTACATTGTGGTCTATGTAAATTTATATGTATATGCTTATAAACATATTTATTGATGTGTTTATATGTGTATATACACATATTAACAGATAAGTATACATTATATATATATCAGCATATACATACAGTATATATTTTAAAATGCTGCCCATCGCTGCGCTACTTATCCCTTTGCTGCACAAGGTTCTGATGCTGTCTCTGACGGCATCAGAACGAGGCACCCGTTGAAGCCTATGGTAGCACACACTCGTGAGCACAATGCTTCCCTGCAATGAGAACGCAAGGCTGCGTTCGCATTGCTGTGAACTTAATACCAGCGCACATTAGCGTACACTGGTATTACACAGTGGAGCACAAATATCGCTTTCATGAAAGTGATATTTAGCACTCCACTTGTAATCTGGCTCTAAATGTCAGCCATGATACACACAGCGCAAACTGTCACCAGTAACCAGTTAACAATTACAGTAATTTGCTAATGTAATCAGTGGTTTCCTCTGTGTATAAAATAATCAGGATTACAGATAGATAACATGAGAATCAGCATTACTGATAGAGAACATAACAATCAGCATTACTGATAGAGAACAACAATCGGCATTACTGATAGAGAACATAACAATCAGCATTACTGATAGATAACATAACAATCAGCATTACTGATAGATAACAACAATCGGCATTACTGATAGATAACATAACAATCAGCATTACTGATAGATAACATAACAATCAGCATTACTGATAGATAACATAACAATCAGCATTACTGATAGATAACATAACAATCAGCATTACTGATAGATAACATAACAATCAGCATTACTGATAGATAACATAACAATCAGCATTACTGATAGATAACATGACAATCAGCATTACTGATAGATAACATAACAATCAGCATTACTGATAGATAACATAACAATCAGCATTACTGATAGATAACATAACAATCAGCATTACAGATAGATAACATGACAATCAGCATTACTGATAGATAACATGACAATTAGCATTACTGATAGAGAACATAACAATCAGCATTACTGATAGATAACATAACAATCAGCATTACTGATAGAGAACATAACAATCACCATTACTGATAGATAACATAACAATCAGCATTACTGATAGAGAACATAACAATCAGTATTACTGATAGATAACATGAACATGACAATCAGCATTACTGATAATTAGCATAACAATCAGCATTACTGATAGATAACATAACAATCAGCATTACTGATAGATAACATAACAATCAGCATTACTGATAGAGAACATGAACATGACAATCAGCATTACAGATAGATAACATGACAATCAGCATTACTGATAGATAGCATGACAATCAGCATTACTGATAGATAACATAACAATCAGCATTACTGATAGATAACATAACAATCAGCATTACTGATAGAGAACATAACAATCACCATTACTGATAGATAACATAACAATCAGCATTACTGATAGAGAACATAACAATCAGCATTACTGATAGATAACATGAACATGACAATCAGCATTACTGATAATTAGCATAACAATCAGCATTACTGATAGATAACATAACAATCAGCATTACTGATAGATAACATAACAATCAGCATTACTGATAGAGAACATGAACATGACAATCAGCATTACAGATAGATAACATGACAATCAGCATTACTGATAGATAGCATGACAATCAGCATTACTGATAGATAACATAACAATCAGCATTACTGATAGATAACATAACAATCAGCATTACTGATAGAGAACATAACAATCACCATTACTGATAGATAACATAACAATCAGCATTACTGATAGAGAACATGACAATCAGCATTACTGATAGAGAACATGGCAATCAGCATTACTGATAGATAACATAACAATCAGCATTACTGATAGAGAACATAACAATCAGCATTACTGATAGAGAACATGGCAATCAGCATTACTGATAGAGAACATAACAATCAGCATTACTGATAGAGAACATGACAATCAGCATTACTGATAGAGAACATGACAATCAGCATTACTGATAGAGAACATAACAATCAGCATTACTGATAGAGAACATGACAATCAGCATTACTGATAGAGAACATAACAATCAGCATTACTGATAGAGAACATAACAATCAGCATTACTGATAGAGAACATGACAATCAGCATTACTGATAGAGAACATGACAATCAGCATTACTGATAGAGAACATGACAATCAGCATTACTGATAGAGAACATAACAATCAGCATTACTGATAGAGAACATGACAATCAGCATTACTGATAGAGAACATAACAATCAGCATTACTGATAGAGAACATGACAATCAGCATTACTGATAGAGAACATAACAATCAGCATTACTGATAGAGAACATGACAATCAGCATTACTGATAGATAACATAACAATCAGCATTACTGATAGAGAACATAACAATCAGCATTACTGATAGATAACATAACAATCAGCATTACTGATAGAGAACATAACAATCAGCATTACTGATAGAGAACATAACAATTAGCATTACTGATAGAGAACATGACAATCAGCATTACTGATAGAGAACATGACAATCAGCATTACTGATAGAGAACATGACAATCAGCATTACTGATAGAGAACATGACAATCAGCATTACTGATAGAGAACATGACAATCAGCATTACTGATAGAGAACATAACAATCAGCATTACTGATAGAGAACATGACAAGAGTCAGTAATTCTGCCTAAAACAGAGAATGTTACTCACTTAAACAACGCGGTCTGGGACTCCATCCGTTTTCTGTACACGTAGATCTGACATAGTACTCTTTTTCCGGTGGTAAATAACCTTTATCACAGTAGTATTCTATATAAGAAAGTATTCTTCTTGGAAAACCATAGTTTGTACGCCAGGTAATTGCTCCATGTAAAATGTTAGGATCATCACACATTTTACCTGCAAGGAAAAAATAAAAAGAACTAATGATTGGCAACAAATCTTAATTTTGAAAAACATTTACATATATTTCAGTTTTGTAGTAATGTCATGAAACTAAACATTATGGCCTCTAGTTATCAAGCCGTCAACCTCAAATACGCTGGAATTCTGCAGCGTATTTGTGGCGAGGCTGATTCGCCCAAGTTATCAAGCCCTACACACCGGCAAAAGTAGAATTTTGTGACGTAAGCTACGATCCGCCGGACTCAGTCTGATACAGATCGCTTCTTACGTCACTCCAGATGTGCCGAACGCAAGTTCGGCACAATCTGACTACTTTTGGAAGTTATCAAATGACTACCAGGTACGCTCTGCACTTTTCCGGCCCAGCGTACCTGGTTTTCAATCCGCCGCGGATCCCATAGGGATCCCATAGGGCGGCGGATCCCATAGGAATCAATGGGAGTCTGACCATAGCGAAAGTTCATGTTCGCTGCTGCCCGACATCCCATTGATTCCTATGGGAGATGTCTACACCTAACACCCTAACATGTACCCTGAGTCTAAACACCCCTAATCTGCCCCCCTACACCGCCGCCACCTATATTAAACATGTTAACCCCTAAACAGCCACTACCGGAGCCCACCACCACTCTAATAAACTTATTAACCCCTAAACCGCCGCTCCCGGACTCCGCCGCCACCTACATAATACCTATTAACCCCTATCCTGCCCCCCCTATACCGCCGCCACCTATAATAAATTTATTAACCTCTATCCTGCCAATCCCGTACCCTGCCACAACTAAATAAATTGTTTAACCCCTAAACTGCCACTCCCGGACCCTGCCGCCACCTATATTAAACTTATTAACCCCTAATCTGCCCTCCCTACACCGTCGCCACCTATATTAAATTTATTAACCCCTATCCTGCCCCCCTATACCGCCGCCATCTATATTAAACTAATTAACCCCTAAACCTAAGTCTAACACTAACCCTAACACCCCCCTAACTTAAATATTATTTTAATAAATCTAAATAAAAATTACTCTTATTAACTAAATTAATCCTATTTAAAACTAAATACTTACCTATAAAATAAACCCTAATATAGCTACAATATTACTAATAATTATATTGTAGCTATTTTAGGATTTATTTTTATTTTACAGGCAAATTCAAATTTATTTTAACTAGGTACAATAGCTATTAAATAGTTATTAACTATTTAATAGCTACCTAGATAAAATAAAGATAAATTAACCTGTAAAATAAAAACTAACCTAAGTTACAATTACACCTAACACTACACTATCATTAAATAAATTATTCCTATTTAAAACTAAATACTTACCTGTAAAATAAACCCTAAGATAGCTACAATGTAATTAATAATTACATTGTAGCTATTTTAGGATTTATTTTTATTTTACAGGTAACTTTGTATTTATTTTAACTAGGTACAATAGTTATTAAATAGTTATTAACTATTTAATAACTACCTAGATAAAAGAAATACAAAATTACCTGTAAAATAAATCCTAACCTAAGTTACAATTAAACCTAACACTACACTATCATTAAATAAATTAAATTAATTAACTACAAGTAGCTACAATTAAATACAATGAAATAAACTAACTAAAGTACAAAAAACCCCCACTAAATTACAGAAAATAAAAAAAAGATTACAAGAATTTTAAGCTAATTACACCTAATCTAAGCCCCCTAATAAAATAACAAAGCCCCCCAAAATAAAAAATGCCCTACCCTGTTCTACATTAAAAAGTAATCAGCTCTTTTACCAGCCCTTAAAAGGGCTTTTTGCGAGGCATACCCCAAAGTAATCAGCTCTTTTGCCTGTAATAAAAATACAACCCCCCCAACATTAAAACCCACCACCCACATACCCCTACTCTAACCCACCCAAACCCCCTTTAAATAAACCTAACACTACCCCCCTGAAGATCTCCCTACCTTGAGTCGTGTTCACCCAGCTGGGCCGAAGTCATCATCCAAGGGGCGCTGAAGGGGTCTTCCATCCGATAGAATTCTTCATCTGAGGGGTGCTGAAGAGGTCTTCCATCCGATAGAAGTCTTCATCCAGGTGGCGTCTTCAATCTTCATCCATCCGGAGCGGAGCCATCTTCAAAGCAGTCGACGTGGATCCATCCTCTTCAACCAACGCCTACTCGCCGAATGAATATTCCTTTAAGTGAATCCAAGATGGCGTCCCTCAAATTCCGATTGGCTGATAGGGTTCTATCAGCCAATCGGAATTAAGGTAGGAAAAATCTGATTGGCTGATTCAATCAGCCAATCAGATTCAAGTTCAATCCGATTGGCTGATCCAATCAGCCAATCAGATTGAGCTCGTATTCTATTGGCTGATCGGAACAGCCAATAGAATGTGAGCTCAATCTGATTGGCTGATTGGATCAGCCAATCAGATTGAACTTGAATCTGATAGGCTGATTGAATCAGCCAATCAGATTTTTTCTACCTTAATTCCGATAGGCTGATAGAATCCTATCAGCAAATCGGAATTCGAGGGACGCCATCTTGGATGACGTCACTTAAAGGAATATTCATTCGGCGAGTAGGCGTCAGTTGAAGAGGATGGATCCGCGTCGGCTGCTTTGAAGATGGCTCCGCTCCGGATGGATGAAAATTGAAGACGCCGCCTGGATGAAGACTTCTATCGGATGGAAGACCTCTTCAGCGCCCCTTGGATGAAGACTTCTATCGGATGGAAGACCTCATCAGCGCCCCTTGGATGATGACTTCGGCCCGGCTGGGTGAACACGACTCAAGGTAGGGAGATCTTCAGGGGGGTAGTGTTAGGTTTATCTAAGGGGGGTTTGGGTGGGCTAGAGTAGGGGTATGCGGGTGGTGGGTTTTAATGTTGGGGGTTGTATTTTTTTTTACAGGCAAAAGAGCTGATTACTTTGGGGCATGCCCCGCAAAAAGCCCTTTTAAGGGCTGGTAAAAGAGCTGATTACTTTTTAATGTAGAATAGGGTAGGGCATTTTTTTTATTTTGGGGGGCTTTGTTATTTTATTAGGGGGCTTAGATTAGGTGTAATTATCTAAAAATTCTTGTAATCTTTTTTTATTTTCTGTAATTTAGTGGGGTTTTTTTGTACTTTAGTTAGTTTATTTAATTGTATTTAATTGTATCTACTTGTAGTTAATTAATTTAATTTATTTAATGATAGTGTAGTGTTAGGTTTAATTGTAACTTAGGTTAGGATTTATTTTACAGGTAATTTTGTATTTCTTTTATCTAGGTAGTTATTAAATAGTTAATAACTATTTAATAACTATTGTACCTAGTTAAAATAAATACAAAGTTACCTGTACAATAAATATAAATCCTAAAATAGCTACAATATAAATATTAATTACATTGTAGCTATCTTAGGGTTTATTTTACAGGTAAGTATTTAGTTTTAAATAGGAATAATTTATTTAATGATAGTGTAGTGTTAGGTGTAATTGTAACTTAGGTTAGTTTTTATTTTACAGATAAATTTGTCTTTATTTTATCTAGGTAGCTATTAAATAGTTAATAACTATTTAATAGCTATTGTACCTAGTTAAAATAAATTTAAATTTGCCTGTAAAATAAAAATAAATCCTAAAATAGCTACAATATAATTATTATTAATATTGTAGCTATATTAGGGTTTATTTTATAGGTAAGTATTTAGTTTTAAATAGGAATAATTAATTTAATAAGAGTAATATTTATTTAGAATTATTTAATTAATATTTAAGTTAGGGGGGTGTTAGGGTTAGTGTTAGACTTAGGTTTAGGGGTTAATAATTTTATTATAGGTTGCGGCGGTATAGGGGGGCAGGATAGGGGTTAATTAGTTTAATATAGATGGCGGCGATATAGGGGGGGGCAGGATAGGGGTTAATAAATTTATTATAGGTGGTGACTGTGTAGGGGGGGCAGATTAGGGGTTAATAAGTTTAATATAGGTGGTGGCGGTGTCCGGGAGCAGCGGTTTAGGGATTAAACAATTTATTTAGTTGCGGCGAGGTCCGGGATCCACAGGATAGTGGTTAATAACTTTATTATAGGTGGCAGCGGTATAGGGGGGGCAGGATAGGGGTTAATAGGTATTATGTAGGTGGCGGAGGGGTCCGGGAGTGGCGGTTTAGTGGTTAACACATTTATTATAGTTGCGGCGGGGTCTAGGAGCGGTGGTTTAGGGGTTAATAACTTTATTTAGTTGCGGGGGCCTCCGGGGGCGGCGGTATAGGGGGTAGAACAGTATAGTATAGTGTGAGTGCTTAGTGACAGCTTATCAATAAAGCTGTAGAAAAGCCGAAGAGCAGCGAGATCAGATGAGTGATAACTATCACAGTCCGCTGCTCATCACCCCGTACTTGGTGCGCGGCTTTTTGACAGCTTTTTTGATAACTTTTGCGAACGCATTCAGGTCCGCGGCGGCGATGTGAGGCGAGCTTAGGCGAGCGTATTGGGGCCGGCGAAGGCAGGTACGTCCGGAGCTTCATAACTAGAGGCCTTTGTCTATAGAATTCTCAAAAATATATATTATTCATAATTCCTTAAGCAAACTTACTGTATGAACAAATAGCCAGAGCTCTCACTGTCCTGCATTTTACAGAATTGCAATGGGATTAGCGCTCCCTAATCTGCTAATGTTTTGTTTTTACAGAGTGAAACTGGGGGTTCCCTAAACAGACTGACAGCTGTGCCCTGGTTACTGTGCCCCATTCCATTTTTAATCCTGTGCAAAGTCATGTAGCTTGTCGCAGGGTTATTAAGTCTGAAGCAGCTCCAGTTGTCCGTTAGAGAAGCCGGAGATAATTCACTTATCACATTGCATTTGTGACCTGATTAGGGGCAATTCCTCAGAACACAATTCTTCATGAGCATTTTTTATGGGACTTTTCAAATTAAAGAAATGTAAACCACCTTAGCCTGTTTCAAGTGGCACCTTCAGTTTATATAGGAAGCGACAAGATAGTATTGGGGTTTAGTAAACAGTAAAGATGTAGCTCAGCTCACACTTAGGGGCATATTTATCAAGCTCCGTATGGAGCTTGATGCCCTGTGTTTCTGGCGAGCCTGCAGGCTCGCCAGAAACAGCCATTATGAAGCAGCGGTCACAAAGACCACTGCTCCATAACCTGTCCGCCTGCTCTGAGCAAGCAGACAGACATCACCACAATACAACCTGATTGAGTCCGATCGGGTTGATTGACATCCCCCTGCTGGCGGCCCATTGGCTGCGAGTCTGCAGGGGGAGGTGTTGCACCAGCAGCTCTTGTGAGCTGCTGGCGCAATGCTGAATACGGCGAGCGTATTGCTCGCCATATTCAGTGAGGTCTGGCGGACCTGATCCGCACTGTCGGATCAGGTCCGCCAGACCTTGATAAATATGCCCCTTAGGGGTAGATTTATGAAGCAGGGGAGGCTGCTGTTGAAACAGGAGTTAAGAAGCAGCGGTCATAAGACCGCTGCTCCTTAACTCATCTGCTACCTCTGAGGTGGCGGACTGCAATAGTCCCAATCAGATACTGTTGGGATGATTGACACCCCATGCTAGCGGCCACAAATGTGCAGAGGGCGGCATTGCACAAGCAGTTCACCGGATATGTCCACCCAACATTTGATAAATCTACACCTTAATATGAAACTCTACTAAAATATGTTTATTAGACTGTTTGTTTATGATTGCAATGTAAGGCTTATGTGTTTAAACAGGATACTTATAGAAGTCAAGATTATGCAGCAACATCTGTTTCTTCTAGATGTTTTTTTTTTAGTGGTTTATTATTTCACATGGATTCTCTTCTATTAAAGGGACATTCTAGCCAAAATTTAAATCCACATGGATGCATTTCAGTTTTGAATAGAAGCATTTTTGTAATATACTGTACATGTATTAACAAAAATGCTGCTAATAAAAGCTATAGCTGTTTCAAATGTGTATTTAAGTATGCACCGTGCACCAGCATTTTAAACTTAAGGTGCTTGTTGATCTGGAAATGACTCAATTTGATGATCGCTGATATGATACAAGCCCCACTGGTTCTCTGACCAGCTGCAGTACTTAAAATGCTGATGCACTGAGAATATCTAGCTATGCTTCACATGCACGTGCAGAGAAAAATGTTAGCACTAAAATGGTGATAACTTTTACTAGAAGCATTTTTGCCAATACATGTATATTGCAAATAGGTTTCTATTTAAATATGTAATTTATCTATGTGCATTTATATTTTGACTGGAATGTGCCTTTAATTTGTAACAGCTCAGAACAAGAGGACAAATATCACTGAGCTGACATATAGGGGCATATTTAACAAGCTCCGTAAGGAGCTTGATGGCCCCAGTTTCTGGTGAGTCTTCAGACTCGCCAGAAACAGCAGTTATGAAGCAGCGGTCACAAAGACCGCTGCTCCATAACCTGTCCGCCTGCTCTGAGCAGACAGACAGACATCGCCACAATACAACCCGATCGGGTTGATTGACACCCCCCTGCTGGTGGCCCATTGGCCGCGAGTCTGAGGGGGGGGGTGTTGCACCAGCAGCTCTTGTGAGCTGCTGGTGCAATGCTGAATATGGCGAGCGTATTGCTCTCCGTATTCAGCGAGGTCTGGCGGACCTGATCCGCTCTGTCGGATTAGGTCCGCCAGACCTTGATAATTAGGGGCCATAATTGTCACATTGAATTCTGATGTACATATAGATTGTAACACTGAGAACTGATGATGTGCAGTGAGTGCCAATGTGAAATGCTGTAGATATAGTTTGTCACTCTGTATTCTGATGATGTGCAGTGAGTGCCAGTGTGCCAAGCTGAACATATAGTTTGTCACAATGAATTATGATGATGTGCAGCGAGTGCAAGTGTGACAAGCTGTACACATAGTTTGTCACACTGAATTCTGATGATGTGCGGTGAGTGCCAGTGTGACAAGCTGTACATACAGCTTGTCACTCTGTATTCTGATGATGTGCAGTGAGTGCCAGTGTGACAACCTGTACACATAGTTTGTCACACTGAATGTTGATGATGTGTGGTGAGTGCCAGTGTGACAAGCTGTACATATAGTTTGTCACACTGAATTCTGATGATGTGTGGTGAGTGCCAGTGTGACAAGCTGTACATATAGTTTGTAACACTGAATTCTAATGATGTGCAGTGAGTGCCAGTGTGACAAGCTGTACATATAGTTTGTAACACTGAATTTTGATGATGTGCAGTAAGTGCCAGTGTGACAAGCTGTACATATAGTTTGTAACACTGAATTCTGATGATGTGCAGTGAGTGCCAGTGTGACAAGCTGTACATACAGTTTGTCACACTGAATTCTGATCATGTGCAGTGAGTGCCAGTGTGACAAGCTGTACATATAGTTTGTAACACTGAATTTTGATGATGTGCGGTGAGTGCCAGTGGGACAAGCTGTACATACAGTTTGTCACACTGAATTCTGATCATGTGCTGTGAGTGCCAGTGTGACAAGCTGTACATATAGTTTGCCACACTGTATTCTGATGATGTGCGGTGAGTGCCAGTGTGACAAGCTGTACATATAGTTTGTCACACTGAATTCTGATGACGTGCGGTGAGTGCCAGTGTGACAAGCTGTACATATAGTTTTTCACACTGAATTCTGTTGATGTGCAGTGAGTGCCAGTATGACAAGCTGTACATATAGTTTGTCACACTGAATTCTGATGACGTGCGGTGAGTGCCAGTGTGACAAGCTGTACATATAGTTTTTCACACTGAATTCTGTTGATGTGCAGTGAGTGCCAGTATGACAAGCTATATATAGAGTTTGTCACACTGAATTCTGATCATGTGCAGTGAGTGCCAGTGTGACAAACTGTACATATAGAGTCTTCAGACTCACCAGAAACACAAGTTATGGACCAGCGGTCTAAAGACCGCTGCTCCATAACCCTGTCCGCCTGCTCTGATGAGGCAGACAGGAATCGCCACAATTCAACCCATTGACACCACCCTGCTGGCGGCCAATTGGCCGTGAATCTGCAGGGGGGGGGGGGCGTTGCACCAGCAGCTCTTGTGAGCTGCTGGTGTATTGCTGAATACAGAGAGCGTATTGCTCTCCGCATTTAGCGATGTCTGTCAGACCTGATCCACACTGTCGAATCAGGTCCGACAGACATTTGATAAATATGCCTCATAGTTTGTAACACTGAATTCTGATGATGTGCAGTGAGTGCCATTGTGATAAGCTGTACATATAGTTTGTCACACTTAATTCTGATGATGTGCAGTGAGTGCCAGTGTGATAAGCTGTACATATAGTTTGTAACACTGAATTCTAATTATGTGCAGTAAGTGCCAGTGTGATAAGCTGTACATATAGTTTGTAAAACTGAATTCTAATGATGTGCAGTAAGTGCCAGTGTGATAAGCTGTTCATATAGTTTGTAACACTGAATTCTAATGATGTGCGGTGAGTGCCAGTGTGATAAGCTGTACACATAGTTTGTAACACTGAATTCTAATGATGTGCAGTAAGTGCCAGTGTGATAAGCTGTACATATAGTTTGTAACACTGAATTCTAATGATGTGCGGTGAGTGCCAGTGTGATAAGCTGTACACATAGTTTGTCACACTGAATTCTGATGATGTGCAGTGAGTGCCACTGTGATAAGCTGTACATATAGTTTGTAACACTGAATTCTAATGATGTGCAGTAAGTGCCAGTGTGATAAGCTGTACATATAGTTTGTAACACTGAATTCTAATGATGTGCGGTGAGTGCCAGTGTGATAAGCTGTACACATAGTTTGTCACACTGAATTCTGATGATGTGCAGTGAGTGCCAGTGTGACAAGCTGTACATATAGTTTGTCACACTGTATTCTGATGATGTGCAGTGAGTGCCAGTGTGACAAGCTGTACATATAGTTTGTCACACTGAATTCTGATGATGTGCTTTGAGTGCCAGTGTGACAAGCTGTACATATAGTTTGTAACACTGAATTCTGATGATGTGCGGTGAGTGCCAGTGTGACAAGCTGTACATATAGTTTGTAACACTGAATTCTGATGATGTGCGGTGAGTGCCAGTGTGACAAGCTGTACATATAGTTTGTAACACTGAATTCTGATGATGTGCAGTTAAGTGCCAGTGTGACAAGCTGTACATATAGTTTGTCACACTGAATTCTGATGATGTGCAGCGAGTGCCAGTGTGACAAGCTGTACATATAGTTTGTCACACTAAATTATGATGATGTGCAGTTAGTGCCAGTGTGACAAGCTGTACATATAGTTTGTCACACTGAATTTTGATGATGTGTGGTGAGTGCTAGTGTTATAAGCTGTACATATAGTTTGTTACACTGAATTCTGATGATGTGCAGTGAGTGCCAGTGTGACAAGCTGTACATATAGTTTGTTACACTGAATTATGATGATGTGCGGTGAGTGCCAGTGTGATAAGCTGTACATATAGTTTGTAACACTGAATTATGATGATGTGCGGTGAGTGCCAGTGTGACAAGCTGTACATATAGTTTGTAACACTGAATTCTGATGATGTGCGGTGAGTGCCAGTGTGACAAGCTGTACATATAGTTTGTCACACTGAATTTTGATGATGTGCGGTGAGTGCCAGTGTGACAAGCTGTACATATAGTTTGTAACACTGAATTTTGATGATGTGCAGTGAGTGCCAGTGTGACAAGCTGTACATATAGTTTGTAACACTGAATTTTGATGATGTGCGGTGAGTGCCAGTGTGACAAGCTGTACATATAGTTTGTTCCAATGAAATCTGATGATGTGCATTGAGTGCCAGTGTGACAAGCTGTACATATAGTTTGTTCCAATGAATTCTGATGATGTGCGGTGAGTGCCAGTGTGACAAGCTGTACATATAGTTTGTTCCAATGAATTCTGATCATGTGCAGTGAGTGCCAGTGTGACAAGCTGTACATATAGTTTGTAACACTGAATTTTGATGATGTGCGGTGAGTGCCAGTGTGACAAGCTGTACATATAGTTTGTAACACTGAATTTTGATGATGTGCAGTTAGTGCCAGTGTGACAAGCTGTACAAATAGTTTGTCACATTAAATTCTGATGATGTGCGGTGAGTGCCAGTGTGACAAGCTGTACATATAGTTTGTCATATTAAATTCTGATGATGTGCGATCAGTGCCAGTGTGACAAGCTGTACATATAGTTTGTCACACTGTATTCTGATGATGTTCGGTGAGTGCCAGTGTGACAAGCTGTACATATAGTTTGTCACACTGTATTCTGATGATGTGCAGTGAGTGCCAGTGTGACCAGCTGTACATATAGTTTGTCACACTGTATTCTGATGATGTGCGGTGAGTGCCAGTGTAACAAGCTGTACATATAGTTTGTCACACTGTATTCTGATGATGTGCGGTGAGTGCCAGTGTGACAAGCTGTACATATAGTTTGTCACACTGTATTCTGATGATGTGCAGTGAGTGCCAGTGTGACCAGCTGTACATATAGTTTGTCACACTGTATTCTGATGATGTGCGGTGAGTGCCAGTGTGACAAGCTGTACATATAGTTTGTCACAATGTATTCTGATGATGTGCGGTGAGTGCCAGTGTCACAAGCTGTACATATAGGTATTTTGTCCACATGTCCCCTTTTCATTTATCTATGACAAAGTTGAATATGTTCATCCGACACCCATCTAGTTTGTAATAATTCCCAGACCCCCATGACCAGAGTTCTTCACGCTCTCACCTCTCTGTTACTTTTTAATACGAAAGATACAATATATTTCACTTTTTGGCCATATAATATGATGTCATGAAACAGTAAGCAGCCTTCAGACCTCACCTTGTATTCAGACATCACCTTGTATTCAGACATCACCTTGTATTCAGACATCACCTTGTATTCAGACCTCACCTTGTATTCAGACATCACCTTGTATTCAGACATCACCTTGTATTCAGACCTCACCTTGTATTCAGACATCACCTTGTATTCAGACCTCATCTTGTATTCAGACCTCACCTTGTATTCAGACATCACCTTGTATTCAGACATCACCTTGTATTCAGACATCACCTTGTATTCAGACCTCACCTTGTATTCAGACATCACCTTGTATTCAGACCTCACCTTGTATTCAGACCTCACCTTGTATTCAGACATCACCTTGTATTCAGACATCACCTTGTATTCAGACCTCACCTTGTATTCAGACATCACCTTGTATTCAGACATCACCTTGTATTCAGACCTCACCTTGTATTCAGACATCACCTTGTATTCAGACCTCACCTTGTATTCAGACCTCACCTTGTATTCAGACATCACCTTGTATTCAGACATCACCTTGTATTCAGACATCATCTTGTATTCAGACCTCACCTTGTATTCAGACCTCACCTTGTATTCAGACATCATCTTGTATTCAGACATCACCTTGTATTCAGACATCACCTTGTATTCAGACCTCACCTTGTATTCAGACATCACCTTGTATTCAGACCTCACCTTGTATTCAGACATCACCTTGTATTCAGACCTCACCTTGTATTCAGACCTCACCTTGTATTCAGACATCACCTTGTATTCAGACATCACCTTGTATTCAGACCTCATCTTGTATTCAGACATCACCTTGTATTCAGACATCACCTTGTATTCAGACATCACCTTGTATTCAGACCTCACCTTGTATTCAGACATCACCTTGTATTCAGACATCACCTTGTATTCAGACATCACCTTGTATTCAGACCTCACCTTGTATTCAGACATCATCTTGTATTCAGACCTCACCTTGTATTCAGACCTCACCTTGTATTCAGACATCATCTTGTATTCAGACCTCACCTTGTATTCAGACCTCACCTTGTATTCAGACATCATCTTGTATTCAGACCTCACCTTGTATTCAGACCTCACCTTGTATTCAGACATCATCTTGTATTCAGACCTCACCTTGTATTCAGACCTCACCTTGTATTCAGACATCACCTTGTATTCAGACCTCACCTTGTATTCAGACCTCACCTTGTATTCAGACTTCACCTTGTATTCAGACATCACCTTGTATTCAGACATCACCTTGTATTCAGACCTCACCTTGTATTCAGACATCACCTTGTATTCAGACCTCACCTTGTATTCAGACATCACCTTGTATTCAGACATCACCTTGTATTCAGACATCACCTTGTATTCAGACATCACCTTGTATTCAGACCTCACCTTGTATTCAGACATCACCTTGTATTAATACATCACCTTGTATTCAGACCTCACCTTGTATTCAGACCTCACCTTGTATTCAGACATCACCTTGTATTCAGACATCATCTTGTATTCAGACCTCACCTTGTATTCAGACATCACCTTGTATTCAGACATCACCTTGTATTCAGACCTCACCTTGTATTCAGACCTCACCTTGTATTCAGACATCACCTTGTATTCAGACCTCACCTTGTATTCAGACATCACCTTGTATTCAGACATCACCTTGTATTCAGACCTCACCTTGTATTCAGACATCACCTTGTATTCAGACATCACCTTGTATTCAGACCTCACCTTGTATTCAGACCTCATCTTGTATTCAGACCTCACCTTGTATTCAGACATCACCTTGTATTCAGACCTCACCTTGTATTCAGACATCACCTTGTATTCAGACCTCACCTTGTATTCAGACATCATCTTGTATTCAGACCTCACCTTGTATTCAGACATCATCTTGTATTCAGACCTCACCTTGTATTCAGACCTCACCTTGTATTCAGACCTCACCTTGTATTCAGACCTCACCTTGTATTCAGACATCACCTTGTATTCAGACATCACCTTGTATTCAGACCTCACCTTGTATTCAGACATCACCTTGTATTCAGACATCATCTTGTATTCAGACATCACCTTGTATTCAGACATCACCTTGTATTCAGACATCACCTTGTATTCAGACATCACCTTGTATTCAGACATCACCTTGTATTCAGACCTCACCTTGTATTCAGACATCACCTTGTATTTCAGACATCATCTTGTATTCAGACCTCACCTTGTATACACGAGCATCACCTTGTATTCAGACATCACCTTGTATTCAGACCTCACCTTGTATTCAGACCTCACCTTGTATTACAGACATCACCTTGTATTCAGACACTCACCTTGTATTCAGACATCACCTTGTATTCAGACATCTACTTGTATTCAGACATCACCTTGTATTCAGACCATCACCTTGTATTCAGACCCTCACCTTGTATTCAGACATCACCTTGTATTCAGACCTCACCTTGTATTCAGACCTCACCTTGTATTCAGACATCACCTTGTATTCAGACCTCACCTTGTTATCACTAGACATACACCTTGTATTCAGACCTCACCTTGTATTCAGACATCACCTTGTATTCAGACCTCACCTTGTATTCAGACATCACCTTGTATTCAGACATCACCTTGTATTCAGACATACTCCTTGTATTCAGACTCACCTTGTATTCAGACCTCACCTTGTATTCAGACATCACCTTGTATTCAGGACCTCACCTTGTATTCAGACCCTCACCTTGTATTCCAGACCTTCACCTTGTATTCAGACCTCACCTTGTATTCAAGAACATCCCTTGTATTCAGACATCACCTTGTATTCAGACATCACCTTGTATTCAGACCTCACCTTGTATTCAGACCTCACCTTGTATTCAGACCTCACCTTGTATTCAGACATCACCTTGTATTCAGACCTCACCTTGTATTCAGACCTCACCTTGTATTCAGACATCACCTTGTATTCAGACCTCACCTTGTATTCAGACCTCACCTTGTATTCAGACCTCACCTTGTATTCAGACATCACCTTGTATTCAGACATCACCTTGTATTCAGACCTCACCTTGTATTCAGACATCACCTTGTATTCAGACCTCACCTTGTATTCAGACATCACCTTGTATTCAGACATCACCTTGTATTCAGACATCACCTTGTATTCAGACATCACCTTGTATTCAGACCTCACCTTGTATTCAGACATCACCTTGTATTCAGACATCACCTTGTATTCAGACCTCACCTTGTATTCAGACCTCACCTTGTATTCAGACATCACCTTGTATTCAGACATCATCTTGTATTCAGACCTCACCTTGTATTCAGACATCACCTTGTATTTCAGGACCTCTCCTTGTATTCAGACATCACCTTGTATTCAGTACTCACCTTGTATTCAGGGACATCACCTTGTATTCTAACCTCCACCTTGTATTCAGACCTCTCCTTGTATTTCAGACATCCTGTATTCAGACTCTTGTTCAGGTACAGCACCTTGTTTCAGACATCACCTTGTATTCAGACCTCACCTTGTATTCAGACATCATCTTGTATTCAGACTCACCTTGTATTTCAGACATCAACCTTTAGTATTCAGGACCTCACCTTGTATTCAGACATCACCCTTGTATTCAGGACATCAACCTTGTATTTCAGACATCACCTAGTATTCAGACATCCCCTTGTATTCAGACATCACCTTGTATCAGACCTCTCCATGTATTCAGGACCTAAGCTTGTATTCAGGACATAACCCTTGTATTCAGACATCACCTAGTATCAGACATCATCTGTATTCAAGACCTCACCTTGTATTCAGACCTCATCCTTGTATTCAGGACCTCACCTTGTATTCAGACATCACCTTGTATTCAGACCTCACCTTGTATTCAGACCTCACCTTGTATTCAGACCTCACTTGTATTCAGACCTCACCTTGTATACAGACCTCACCTTGTATTCAGACATCACCTTGTATTCAGACATCACCTTGTATTCAGACCTCACCTTGTATTCAGACATCACCTTGTATTCAGACATCACCTTGTATTCAGACCTCACCTTGTATTCAGACCTCACCTTGTATTCAGACATCACCTTGTATTCAGACATCATCTTGTATTCAGACCTCACCTTGTATTCAGACATCACCTTGTATTCAGACATCACCTTGTATTCAGACATCACCTTGTATTCAGACCTCACCTTGTATTCAGACATCACCTTGTATTCAGACCTCACCTTGTATTCAGACATCACCTTGTATTCAGACATCACCTTGTATTCAGACCTCACCTTGTATTCAGACATCACCTTGTATTCAGACATCACCTTGTATTCAGACCTCACCTTGTATTCAGACCTCATCTTGTATTCAGACCTCACCTTGTATTCAGACATGACCTTGTATTCAGACCTCACCTTGTATTCAGACATCACCTTGTATTCAGACCTCACCTTGTATTCAGACATCACCTTGTATTCAGACATCATCTTGTATTCAGACCTCACCTTGTATTCAGACATCACCTTGTATTCAGACATCACCTTGTATTCAGACCTCACCTTGTATTCAGACCTCACCTTGTATTCAGACATCACCTTGTATTCAGACCTCACCTTGTATTCAGACATCACCTTGTATTCAGACATCACCTTGTATTCAGACCTCACCTTGTATTCAGACATCACCTTGTATTCAGACATCACCTTGTATTCAGACCTCACCTTGTATTCAGACCTCATCTTGTATTCAGACCTCACCTTGTATTCAGACATCACCTTGTATTCAGACCTCACCTTGTATTCAGACATCACCTTGTATTCAGACCTCACCTTGTATTCAGACATCATCTTGTATTCAGACCTCACCTTGTATTCAGACATCACCTTGTATTCAGACCTCACCTTGTATTCAGACATCACCTTGTATTCAGACCTCATCTTGTATTCAGACCTCACCTTGTATTCAGACCTCACCTTGTATTCAGACCTCACCTTGTATTCAGACATCACCTTGTATTCAGACATCACCTTGTATTCAGACCTCACCTTGTATTCAGACATCACCTTGTATTCAGACATCATCTTGTATTCAGACATCACCTTGTATTCAGACATCACCTTGTATTCAGACCTCACCTTGTATTCAGACATCACCTTGTATTCAGACATCACCTTGTATTCAGACCTCACCTTGTATTCAGACATCACCTTGTATTCAGACATCACCTTGTATTCAGACCTCACCTTGTATTCAGACCTCATCTTGTATTCAGACATCACCTTGTATTCAGACATCATCTTGTATTCAGACCTCACCTTGTATTCAGACCTCACCTTGTATTCAGACATCATCTTGTATTCAGACATCACCTTGTATTCAGACATCACCTTGTATTCAGACATCACCTTGTATTCAGACATCATCTTGTATTCAGACCTCACCTTGTATTCAGACATCACCTTGTATTCAGACCTCACCTTGTATTCAGACATCACCTTGTATTCAGACATCACCCTTGTATTCAGACCTATCACCTTGTATTCAGACCTCACCTTGTATTCAGACATCACCTTGTATTCAGACCTCACCTTGTATTCAGACATCACCTTGTATTCAGACCTCACCTTGTATTCAGACATCACCTTGTATTCAGACTCACCTTGTAATTCAGACATCCACCTCTGTATTCAGACCTCACCCTTGTATTCAGACCTCACCTTGTATTCAGACATCACCTCTGCTCCTATTCAGACCTCACCTTGTATTCAGACCTCACCTTGTATTCAGACTCACCTTGTATTCAGACATCACCTTGTATTCAGACCTCACCTTGTATTCAGACATCACCTTGTATTCAGACATCACCTTGTATTCAGACCTCACCTTGTATTCAGAACCTCACCTTGTATTCAGACATCACCTTGTATTCAGACCTCACCTTGTATTCAGACACTTCACCTTGTATTCAGACATCACCTTGTATTCAGACATCCTCCTTGTATTCAGACATCACCTTGTATTCAGACCTCACCTTGTATTCAGACCTCACCTTGTATTCAGACCTCACCTTGTATTCAGACATCACCTTGTATTCAGACATCACCTTGTATTCAGACATCACCTTGTATTCAGACATCACCTTGTATTCAGACCTCACCTTGTATTCAGACCTCACCTTGTATTCAGACCTCACCTTGTATTCAGACATCACCTTGTATTCAGACCTCACCTTGTATTCAGACATCACCTTGTATTCAAGACCTCACCTTGTATTCAGACATCACCTTGTATTCAGACCTCACCTTGTATTCAGACATCACCTTGTATTCAGACATCACCTTGTATTCAGACACTCACCTTGTATTCAGACATCACCCTTGTATTCAGACATCACCTTGTATTCAGACCTCACCTTGTATTCAGACCTCACCTTGTATTCAGACCTCACCTTGTATTCAGACATCACCTTGTATTCAGACCTCACCTTGTATTCAGACATCACCTTGTATTCAGACCTCACCTTGTATTCAGACATCACCTTGTATTCAGACCTCACCTTGTATTCAGACATCACCTTGTATTCAGACCTCACCTTGTATTCAGACCTCACCTTGTATTCAGACCTCACCTTGTATTCAGACATCACCTTGTATTCAGACCTCACCTTGTATTCAGACCTCACCTTGTATTCAGACATCACCTTGTATTCAGACATCACCTTGTATTCAGACATCACCTTGTATTCAGACATCACCTTGTATTCAGACATCACCTTGTATTCAGACATCACCTTGTATTCAGACATCACCTTGTATTCAGACCTCACCTTGTATTCAGACCTCACCTTGTATTCAGACATCACCTTGTATTCAGACATCACCTTGTATTCAGACCTCACTTGTATTCAGACATCACCTTGTATTCAGACCTCACCTTGTATTCAGACACTCACCTTGTATTCAGACATCACCTTTTATTCAGACCTCACCTTGTATTCAGACCTCACCTTGTATTCAGACATCACCTTGTATTCAGACCTCACCTTGTATTCAGACCTCACCTTGTATTCAGACATCACCTT
Source organism: Bombina bombina (assembly GCF_027579735.1). Lineage (NCBI taxonomy): Eukaryota > Metazoa > Chordata > Amphibia > Anura > Bombinatoridae > Bombina > Bombina bombina. The sequence continues at coordinate 17,703,064 of NC_069508.1, forward strand.
GTATTCAGACATCACCTTGTATTCAGACCTCACCTTGTATTCAGACATCACCTTGTATTCAGACCTCACCTTGTATTCAGACCTCACCTTGTATTCAGACATCACCTTGTATTCAGACCTCACCTTGTAATCAGACATCACCTTGTATTCAGACCTCACCTTGTATTCAGACCTCACTTGTATTCAGACATCACCTTGTATTCAGACATCACCTTGTATTCAGACCTCACCTTGTATTCAGACATCACCTTGTATTCAGACCTCACCTTGTATTCAGACATCACCTTGTATTCAGACCTCACCTTGTATTCAGACCTCACCTTGTATTCAGACATCACCTTGTATTCAGACCTCACCTTGTATTCAGACATCACCTTGTATTCAGACCTCACCTTGTATTCAGACATCACCTTGTATTCAGACCTCACCTTGTATTCAGACATCACCTTGTATTCAGACCTCACCTTGTATTCAGACCTCACCTTGTATTCAGACATCACCTTGTATTCAGACCTCACCTTGTATTCAGACCTCACCTTGTATTCAGACATCACCTTGTATTCAGACCTCACCTTGTATTCAGACCTCACCTTGTATTCAGACCTCACCTTGTATTCAGACATCACCTTGTATTCAGACCTCACCTTGTATTCAGACCTCACCTTGTATTCAGACATCACCTTGTATTCAGACCTCACCTTGTATTCAGACCTCACCTTGTATTCAGACATCACCTTGTATTCAGACCTCACCTTGTATTCAGACCTCACCTTGTATTCAGACATCACCTTGTATTCAGACCTCACCTTGTATTCAGACATCACCTTGTATTCAGACATCACCTTGTATTCAGACATCATCTTGTATTCAGACCTCACCTTGTATTCAGACCTCACCTTGTATTCAGACATCACCTTGTATTCAGACATCACCTTGTATTCAGACCTCATCTTGTATTCAGACCTCACCTTGTATTCAGACCTCACCTTGTATTCAGACCTCACCTTGTATTCAGACATCACATTGTATTCAGACATCACCTTGTATTCAGACATCACCTTGTATTCAGACCTCACCTTGTAGACATCACCTTGTATTCAGACATCACCTTGTAGACATCACCTTGTAGACATCACCTTGTATTCAGACATCACCTTGTATTCAGACCTCACCTTGTATTCAGACCTCATCTTGTATTCAGACATCACCTTGTATTCAGACATCACCTTGTATTCAGACCTCACCTTGTATTCAGACCTCACCTTGTATTCAGACCTCATCTTGTATTCAGACCTCACCTCAGACATCACCTTGTATTCAGACATCACCTTGTATTCAGACATCACCTTGTATTCAGACCTCACCTCAGACATCACCTTGTATTCAGACCTCACCTTGTATTCAGACCTCACCTTGTATTCAGACATCATCTTGTATTCAGACCTCACCTTGTATTCAGACCTCACCTTGTATTCAGACATCACCCTTGTATTCAGACCATCACCTTGTATTCAGACATCATCTTGTATTCAGACCTCACCTGGATTCAGACATCACCTTGTATTCAGGACCTCACCTTGTATTCAGACCTCACCTTGTATTCAGACATCACCTTGTATTCAGACCTCACCTTGTTATTCTAGGACCTCACCTTGTATTCAGACATCACTTTGTATTCAGACCTCACCTTGTATTCAGAACATCACCCTTGTATTCAGCCATCACCTTGTATTCAGACCTCACCTTGTATTCATACATCATCTTGTATTCAGACATCACCTTGTATTCAGAACCTCACCTTGTATTCAGACCTCACCTTGTATTCAGACATCACCTTGTAGTCAGACCTCACCTTGTATTCAGACCTCACCTTGTATTCAGGACATCACCTTGTCTTCAGACATCATCTTGTATTCAGACCTCACCTTGTATTCAGACCATCACCTTGTATTCAGACATCACCTTGTATTCAGACCTCACCTTGTATTCAGGACCCTCACCTTGTATTCAGACATCACCTTGTATTCAGACATCACCTTGTAATCAGACCCTCACCTTGTATTCAGACATCACCTTGTATTCAGACATCACCTTGTATCAGACATCACCTTGTTTTCAGACCTCAACCTTGTATTTCAGACATCACCTTGTATTCAGACCTCACCTTGTATTCAGACCTCACCTTGTATTCAGACATCACCTTGTATTCATGACATCACCTTGTATTCAGACCTCACCTTGTATTTCAGACCTCACCTTGTATTCAGACATCACCTGTTGTATTCAGACATCATCTTGTATTCAGACCTCACCTTGTATTCAGACATCACCTTGTATTCAGACCTCACCTTGTATTCATTACAACACGGGATCAGACCTTGTATTCAGACATCATCTCACCTTGTATTCAGACATCATCTTGTATTCAGGACCTCACCTTGTATTCAGACATCACCCTTGTATTCAGGACCTCACCTTGTATTCAGACATCACCTTGTATTCAGACATCACCTTGTATTCAGACATCACCTTGTATTCAGACCTCACCTTGTTATTCAGACCTCACCTTGTATTCAGACATCACCTTGTATTCAGACCTCACCTTGTATTCAGACCTCACCTTGTATTCAGACCCTTCACACCTTGTAGTTCAGACATCACCTTGTATTCAGACCTCACCTTGTATTCAGGACATCACCTTGTATTCAGACATCACCTTGTATTCAGGACATCACCTTGTATTCAGACATCATCTTGTATTCAGACCTCACCTTGTATTCAGGACCTCACCTGTATTCAGACATTCACCTTGTATTCAGGACCATCACCTTGTATTCAGACCTCACCTTGTATTCAGACATCACCTTGTATTCAGACATCACCCTTGTATTCAGACATCACCTTGTATTCAGTACATCACCTTGTATTCAGACATCACCTTGTATTCAGACATCATCTTGTATTCAGACCTCACCTTGTATTCAGACCTCACCTTGTATTCAGACCTCACCTTGTATTCAGACATCACCTTGTATTCAGACCTCACCTTGTATTCAGACATCACCTTGTATTCAGACCTCACCTTGTATTCAGACATCACCTTGTATTCAGACCTCACCTTGTATTCAGACATCACCTTGTATTCAGACCTCACCTTGTATTCAGACCTCACCTTGTATTCAGACATCACCTTGTATTCAGACATCACCTTGTATTCAGACCTCACCTTGTATTCAGACCTCACCTTGTATTCAGACATCACCTTGTATTCAGACCTCACCTTGTATTCAGACCTCACCTTGTATTCAGACATCACCTTGTATTCAGACCTCACCTTGTATTCAGACCTCACCTTGTATTCAGACATCACCTTGTATTCAGACCTCACCTTGTATTCAGACCTCACCTTGTATTCAGACATCACCTTGTATTCAGACCTCACCTTGTATTCAGACCTCACCTTGTATTCAGACATCACCTTGTATTCAGACCTCACCTTGTATTCAGACATCACCTTGTATTCAGACATCACCTTGTATTCAGACATCACCTTGTATTCAGACCTCACCTTGTATTCAGACATCACCTTGTATTCAGACATCACCTTGTATTCAGACATCACCTTGTATTCAGACCTCATCTTGTATTCAGACCTCACCTTGTATTCAGACCTCACCTTGTATCAGACCTCACCTTGTATTCAGACATCACATTGTATTCAGACATCACCTTGTATTCAGACATCACCTTGTATTCAGACCTCACCTTGTAGACATCACCTTGTATTCAGACATCACCTTGTAGACATCACCTTGTATTCAGACATCACCTTGTATTCAGACATCACCTTGTATTCAGACCTCACCTTGTATTCAGACCTCATCTTGTATTCAGACATCACCTTGTATTCAGACCTCACCTTGTATTCAGACATCACCTTGTATTCAGACCTCACCTTGTATTCAGACCTCATCTTGTATTCAGACCTCACCTCAGACATCACCTTGTATTCAGACATCACCTTGTATTCAGACATCACCTTGTATTCAGACCTCACCTTGTATTCAGACCTCACCTTGTATTCAGACCTCACCTTGTATTCAGACATCATCTTGTATTCAGACCTCACCTTGTATTCAGACCTCACCTTGTATTCAGACATCACCTTGTATTCAGACCTCACCTTGTATTCAGACATCATCTTGTATTCAGACCTCACCTTGTATTCAGACATCACCTTGTATTCAGACCTCACCTTGTATTCAGACCTCACCTTGTATTCAGACATCACCTTGTATTCAGACCTCACCTTGTATTCAGACCTCACCTTGTATTCAGACATCACTTTGTATTCAGACCTCACCTTGTATTCAGACATCACCTTGTATTCAGACATCACCTTGTATTCAGACATCACCTTGTATTCAGACCTCACCTTGTATTCAAACATCATCTTGTATTCAGACATCACCTTGTATTCAGACCTCACCTTGTATTCAGACCTCACCTTGTATTCAGACATCACCTTGTATTCAGACATCACCTTGTATTCAGACCTCACCTTGTATTCAGACATCACCTTGTATTCAGACATCATCATTGTATTCAGACCTCACCTTGTATTCAGACATCACCTTGTATTCAGACATCACCTTGTATTCAGACCTCACCTTGTATTCAGACCTCACCTTGTATTCAGACATCACCTTGTATTCAGACATCACCTTGTATTCAGACCTCACCTTGTATTCAGACATCACCTTGTATTCAGACATCACCTTGTATTCAGACATCACCTTGTTTTCAGACCTCACCTTGTATTCAGACATCACCTTGTATTCAGACCTCACCTTGTATTCAGACCTCACCTTGTATTCAGACATCACCTTGTATTCAGACATCACCTTGTATTCAGACCTCACCTTGTATTCAGACCTCACCTTGTATTCAGACATCACCTTGTATTCAGACATCATCTTGTATTCAGACCTCACCTTGTATTCAGACATCACCTTGTATTCAGACCTCACCTTGTATTCAGACATCACCTTGTATTCAGACATCACCTTGTATTCAGACATCACCTTGTATTCAGACCTCACCTTGTATTCAGACATCACCTTGTATTCAGACATCACCTTGTATTCAGACCTCACCTTGTATTCAGACCTCACCTTGTATTCAGACATCACCTTGTATTCAGACCTCACCTTGTATTCAGACATCACCTTGTATTCAGACCTCACCTTGTATTCAGACATCACCTTGTATTCAGACCTCACCTTGTATTCAGACATCACCTTGTATTCAGACATCACCTTGTATTCAGACATCACCTTGTATTCAGACATCATCTTGTATTCAGACCTCACCTTGTATTCAGACCTCACCTTGTATTCAGACATCACCTTGTATTCAGACATCACCTTGTATTCAGACCTCACCTTGTATTCAGACATCACCTTGTATTCAGACATCACCTTGTATTCAGACATCACCTTGTATTCAGACATCATCTTGTATTCAGACATCATCTTGTATTCAGACCTCACCTTGTATTCAGACATCACCTTGTATTCAGACATCACCTTGTATTCAGACATCACCTTGTATTCAGACATCATCTTGTATTCAGACCTCACCTTGTATTCAGACCTCACCTTGTATTCAGACATCACCTTGTATTCAGACATCACCTTGTATTCAGACCTCACCTTGTATTCAGACATCACCTTGTATTCAGACATCACCTTGTATTCAGACCTCACTTGTATTCAGACCTCACCTTGTATTCAGACATCACCTTGTATTCAGACCTCACCTTGTATTCAGACCTCACCTTGTATTCAGACATCATCTTGTATTCAGACATCACCTTGTATTCAGACATCACCTTGTATTCAGACATCATCTTGTATTCAGACCTCACCTTGTATTCAGACATCACCTTGTATTCAGACCTCACCTTGTATTCAGACCTCACCTTGTATTCAGACATCATCTTGTATTCAGACATCACCTTGTATTCAGACCTCATCTTGTATTCAGACATCACCTTGTATTCAGACCTCACCTTGTTTTCAGACCTCACCTTGTATTCAGACATCACCTTGTATTCAGACATCACCTTGTATTCAGACATCATCTTGTATTCAGACATCACCTTGTATTCAGACATCACCTTGTATTCAGACATCATCTTGTATTCAGACCTCACCTTGTATTCAGACATCACCTTGTATTCAGACCTCACCTTGTATTCAGACCTCACCTTGTATTCAGACATCATCTTGTATTCAGACATCACCTTGTATTCAGACCTCATCTTGTATTCAGACCTCACCTTGTATTCAGACCTCACCTTGTTTTCAGACCTCACCTTGTATTCAGACATCACCTTGTATTCAGACATCACCTTGTATTCAGACCTCACCTTGTATTCAGACATCACCTTGTATTCAGACATCATCTTGTATTCAGACATCACCTTGTATTCAGACCTCACCTTGTATTCAGACATCACCTTGTATTCAGACATCATCTTGTATTCAGACATCACCTTGTATTCAGACATCACCTTGTATTCAGACATCATCTTGTATTCAGACATCACCTTGTATTCAGACATCACCTTGTATTCAGACATCACCTTGTATTCAGACCTCACCTTGGCAATTAATACCAAGACACAGAGTGTAATATAAGGATTTTTGGGAAAGTCTGTGATTGACAAGGGAGGATCACAGAATCACACTGTCACACAAATACCAGTCAATAATCTACAGCCATAGGGGCCTCCGCATTCAACATTGCACCAGCAGCTCTTGTGAACTGCTTGTGCAATGCCGCCCCCTGCAGATTTGTGGCCAATCGGACGCTAGCAGAGGGGTGTCAAACAACCCGATCGTATTCGATTGGGTTGAATTGCGGTGATGTCTGTCCGCCTCCTCAGAGCAGGCGGACAGGCTATGGAGCAGCGGTCTTTAGACCGCTGCTCCATAACTTGTGTTTCTGGCGAGTCTGAAGGTTCGCCAGAAACATAGGCTCTCAAGCTCCATACGGAGCTTGATAAATGGGCCCCTAAGGGGTAGATTTATTAAGCAGCGGGTGTTCCTTTCTACGCCCAAAGATTCCGGCTCACTGGAAATGTAAGTTAAGAAGCAGCGCTCGTAAGAAGGTGGCGGACTGCAATTATCCCGATCCGATAGAGATGATTGACACCCCCTGCTAGCGGCCAATTGGCCACAAATGTGCAGGGGGTGGCATTGCACAAACATTTAAAAAATTTCAAGAAATGCTTGTGCAATGTTGAATATCCTCCTGGCAATTGATAAATTTACCCCTAAATATACTAGTGCTGGCACAACTTATTATAAGGAAATACATTTACTTACTGATACATTTCATTGGAGGGGACCAGCCGTTCTTTGTGCATGTTCTTGGTAAATTAGCATCACCCTCTAATTGGAATCCACGATCACATTGCACCTTAATGGTCTCTCCCTCTTTGTACATAACCTTAGGCTGTGTAACTTGCCCATTTATTACTCTATCAGGATAGCAAACGATTTCTGGAAATAACAACAACAAAAATATCATAAATTAAAGAATTTAAAATATGAGGAAAGAATTAAAGGGACATAATACTCATATGCTTAAATTGACATAATACTCATATGCTTAAATGGACATAATACTCACTCATATGCTTAAATGGACATAATACTCATTTGCTAAATCACTTGTAACTGATGCAGTATAACTGTAAAAAGCTGACAGGAAAATGTCACCTGAGCATCTCTATGTAAAAAGGAAGTTATTTTACCTCACAATCTCCTCAGCTCAGCAGAGTAAGTTTTGTGTAAGAAGATATACTCAGTTACTGCCCAGCTGCAGGTAAAGAAAAATAAAGAAAGAAATGAACAGCAGCCAAAAAGCATCAACAGTGCTGAGGTCATGGACTCTTTTACTGTGATCTCATGAGATTTGACTTAAAGGGACAGTATACCCTCATTTTCATATAACTGCATGTAATAGGCACTACTATAACGAATAAGATGCACAGATACTGATATAAAAATTAGCTCTGTTGGAAAGCCCACTGCAAGTGGGAAATAAGACCCCCCCCCCCCTTCGTTTGCATATGAAAAGACCCTTTAAACAAACAGGAGCAAGCTGGAGTAGGTAGCTGACTGTATTCTCATAAAACTTTAGGGCTTGGTTAGGAGTCTGAAAATCAGAGCAATGTTATTTAAACATAAAAAAACTATACATTTAAAAAAAAAAAAAAACTTTATGGGCTATATAAATAGATCATCTACAAAACGTTTATGGGAAGAAAAAATGAGTGTATAATGTCCCTTTAACTTTTATGAGATTTCATGGTAAACTTTCTTAAACTGAATTGGGAAATAACATGAGGCTCAATCCCTGAGCTGTCCCGGGACAGACGTAAGGATTTGCTGCTTAGAAGTCCTTTACAATGGGATGTGGCTAATGAGGAACTTTTGAGGCAAAATATCTTTCTTTTTTACATAGAGATGTTCAGGTGATATTTTCTAGTCAGCTTTTTACAGCTATGCTGCATTACTTTCAAGTGTTTCAACATTTGGGTTTCATGGCCCTTTTTAACCAAATAAATAATATTTAATATTGCAACAATAAAAATAACTGCTTTATGTGTTTATTGGCACCACTATTGATGCTCTATGGAATTTGCCTTTGTTTTGATTAATTAGCAAATTTAATAAATTCTTTGTTTCCAATAAGGCAGCAGGTATATTTACAATGCAGTAAGTTAATTTACTAGAATACCCTTTTAAAGCACTCTTATGTTCCAAAATTATATTATGTGCGTGGTTGTGTTTATTTAAAAATGTATAAAGCATTAAACTCATCATGCTTGGGTTTACAGCAGGGGCGTATTTTGGCCTAGGCAAACAAAGCACTTGCGTAGGGCAGCAGATTGGGGTGGGTGGGGACACTTTTTCAGTCTCAGTTGTGTTAACTAGCTGTAACTGTGTGTGTGTGTATGTGTGTGTATGTATGTGTGTGTGTGTGTGTATGTATGTGTGTGTGTGTGTGTGTATATATATATATATTGCACACTTGTACTAATTCAACCCACCCGAGTGTTTGCAAGCCCTGGTGTATATTTAATATTATGGCCAGCAAAGGCCCAAAAGCTGGGGGGGGACAACATAATTTTAAGTGCCTAGGGCAGCACAAAACCTAAATACACCATGGGTTACAGTGATAATTGCTATTATAACATATATACCAATGACTGATCTCTTAGTAGTCCTTTATTAGTTTTTGATAAATAAAGCTTCAATTAAATATATATATATATCCCTTGCAGTTACTAATATTTTACTACAGATTGTACCTTCCCATGACATATTTCACCATAGTATATAGCTTATTTTTTATTTTATTTTTAGAACAATTTGGAACAATTTTTAATTTAAATAATGGGATACAGTGATTTTGAAAGAAAGCTTTATTAAATATACGAGTACCGGATTTAAAAAAAAAAATGTGCAAACTGCAGCATGGGTGGCAATTAGCACTACAGATTAATGGTTATATACGCTGATCTATATGACCACACTTACGTGCGCTTGCCCATTATTTACTATAAAAAAGCAGGGATTTAACTGATGAATAGTGCAGCACTAAGAGACTGTATTTAGTTGATAAAAGGGACACTAAACACTAAATCAATGCTAGGTAGGATGATGCATTCAAATAAAAGATTAGTCTGAGAATAATAAGCAGATGTCGTTTTTTTTAAAGTTTCATTAGCTGTTTAAATATTGACAAAATAAGTGTAACATTTCCGGCTCGCCGGAAACAGAATTTAAGAAGCAATGTTCGTAAGACCCCTGCTTCTTAACTTGTCCACCACGTTTAGGTGGCGCACTTCAATCATCCTGATCTGATCAGGATAATTGACACCCCCTGCTAGCAGCCGATTGGCTGTGAATGTGCAGGGGGCGGCATTGCACAAGCATTTAACCAGAAAATGTTTGTGCAATGTTAAATGCCGACAGCGTTTGCTACAATGAATCATGTTCGCTTGACCCATAATAAATCTACCCCTTAGTGTCTATAAAACAATGGGAGCTGCCATGTTGTAACTTAGGTTACTTTCTATGCTGTGGTCAATTAGGGACAGTAATAAACAGGTCACTAGAGTGTGCAGCCAATGGCTGTGTGGAATATAAGGGTGTTCTGCACTTCCATTTCTTACAGGAACTGAAAAGCTCACAATTGCAGAGTGGAATTACAGGAAAAGGGGAAAAATAAATAATGAAAATATAATCACATAGTTTTATATATATATATATATATATATATATATATATATATATATATATATATATATATACATAATATATATACATACACAAAGAGAGAAGCACACTCACAGGAACGAACAACTGTCTCAATACCATTGTTAGCCTGTTCTATCTGAATCATGAAATAAATAATTTGGGTTCATTGTCCCTTTAAATGAATGTTAGAATAGTGTACAAATACTCAAAATTCGAAACAAATATACGAATGTGTTGAAATTAGTTTAATTTTCTGAATGCTACAAAACATTCACCCATCCCTAACCAGCGCACTCTGTTTAGTAGGTCTGCTACTGCATGCGCTGCTCTTGTCTCTCCTTCACATACAGAAATGCACAGAACATCCCTTGGAGAAGTAAAACACTATCTGCCTCTTTAGAATACTGTGAGGGATCTCTCAGTGCTGCAGGTTCATGTTAAATCATCTCATCTGCTCAGAGAGCTTTAAATCAGCAGGCTTTTCATTCAGTATGTTGCTCTTTAAATGTATTAATAACTAACGGCTAGATTACGAGTTTTGCGGTAAGAGCTGCTCTGTGCTAACTTGCAAGTTATTTCCACCGCTCACCTCCCTATAGCGCTGCTATTACAGGTTTTCAAAAACCCTGCGTTAGCGGGCAATATGGCAGCATTAAGCTCCATTGAGCTCCATACCACACTCAAATACCAGCACTGCTTTGAGCTGGTTTTACGTGCTCGTGCACGATTTCCCCATAGACATCAATGGGGAGAGCCGGCCAAAAAAAAGCCTAACACTTGCAATAAAGGAGCTTAAAACTCCGTAATGCAGCCCCATTGATTCCTATGGTGAAAGAAAAGTTATGTTTACACCTAACCCCCTAACATAAACCCAGAGTCTAAACACCCCTAATCTACTGCCCCCGACATCGCCGACACCTACATTATACTTATTAACCCCTAATCTGCCGCCCCCGACATCGCCGACACCTACATTATATTTATTAACCCCTAATCTGCCGTCCCCAACATCGCTGCCACCTACATTACACTTATTAACCCCTAATCTGCCGCCACTGACATCGCTGACACCTACATTATACTTATTAACCCCTAATCAAACGCCCCTAACATCGCCGCCACCTACCAACACTTATTAACCCCTAATCTTCCGCCCCCAATGTCGCTGCCACTATACTAAAGTTATTAACCCCTAAACCTAAGTCTAACCCTAACACCCACTTACTTGAACATAATTAAAATAAATATAAATATAAATTACAATTAATACCTAAATAATTCCTATTTAAAACTAAATAAATACTTACCTGTAAAATAAACCCTAAGATAACTACAATATAACTAATAGTTACATTGTATCTATCTTAGGTTTTATTTTTATTTCACAGGCAAGTTTGTATTTATTTTAACTAGGTAGACTAGTTAGTAAATAGTTATTAACTATTTACTAGCTACCTAGTTAAAATAAATACAAATGTACCTGTAAAATAAAACCTAAACTGTCTTACACTAACACCTAACCTTACACTACAATAAAATAAATTACATTAAATACAATTAACAAAATTACAAAAAAAAAACAAATACTAAATTACACAAAATAAAAAAGAAATTATCAAGTATTTAAACTAATTACACCTAATCTAATAGCCCTATCAAAATAAAAAAGCCCCCCAAAAATAAAAAAACCCTAGCCTAAACTAAACTGCCAATAGCCCTTAAAAGGGCCTCTTGCAGGGTATTGCCCCAAAGAAATCAGCTCTTTTACCTGTAAAAAAAAATACAAACAACCCCCAAACAGTAAAACCCACACAACCAAACCCCCAAAATAAAATCCTATCTAAAAAACCTAAGCTCCCAATTGCCCTGAAAAGGGCATTTGGATGGACATTGCCCTTAAAAGGGCATTTAGCTCTTTTTCAGCCCAAACCCTAGGCTAAATATAAAACCCACCCAATAAACCCTTAAAAAAACCTGACACTAACCCCCGAAGATCCACTTACAGTTTTTGAAGACCGGGCATCCATCCTCAACGAAGCCGGGAGAAGTCTTCATCCAAGCGGGCAGAAGTCCTCAACGAAGCTGGGAGAAGTCTTCATCCAAGCGGGCAGAAGTCCTCAACGAAGCTGGGAGAAGTCTTCATCCAAGCAGCAAGAAGTGGTCCTCCAGGCGGGCCAATAGGATTGAGCTTGCATTCTATTTGCTGATTGGAACAGCCAATAGAATGTGAGCTCAATCCTATTGGCTAATTGGATCAGCCAATAGGATTGAAGCTCAATCCTATTGGCTGACTGCATCAGCCAATAGGATTTATTCACCTTTAATTCCGATTGGCTGATAGAATTCTATCAGCCAATCGGAATTCAAGGGACGTCATCTTGGATGACGTCATTTAAAGGAACCTTCAGTGTACGGCTGGGACCGTATGAAGAGGATGCTCCACGCCGGATGTCTTGAAGATGGAGCTGCTCCGCGTCGGAAGGATGAAGATAGAAGATGCCGTCTTGATGAAGACGTCTGCCCGCCTGGAGGAAGACTTCTTGCCGCTTGGATGAAGACTTCTCCCGGCTTCGTTGAGGACTTCTGCCTGCTTGGATGAAGACTTCTCCCAGCTTCGTTGAGGATGGATGTCCGGTCTTCAAAAACTGTAAGCGGATCTTTGGAGGTTATTGTTAGGTTTGTTTAAGGGTTTCTTGGGTGGGTTTTATTTTTAGCTTAGGGTTTGGGCTGAAAAAGAGCTAAATGCCCTTTTAAGGGCAATGCCCATCCAAATGCCCTTTTCAGGGCAATGGGGAGCTTAGGTTTTTTAGATAGGATTTTATTTGGGGGGTTTGGTTGTGTGGGTGGTGGGTTTTACTGTTGGGGGGTTGTTTGTATTTTTTTTACAGGTAAAAGAGCTGATTTATTTGAGACAATGCCCTGCAAAAGGCCATTTTAAGGGCTATTGGCAGTTTAGTTTAGGCTAGGGTTTTTTATTTTGGGGGGCTTTTTTATTTTAATAGGGCTATTAGATTAGGTGTAATTAGTTTAAATATTTGATCATTTCTTTTTTATTTTGTGTAATTTAGTGGGGTTTTTTTTTTTGTAATTTAGTTAATTGTATTTAATTAATGTAATTAAATTAATTCTAGTGTAAGGTTAGGTGTTAGTGTAAGACAGGTTAGGTTTTATTTTACAGGTAAATTTGTATTTATTTTAACTAGGTAGCTAGTAAATAGTTAATAACTATTTAGTAACTAGTCTACCTAGTTAAAATAAATACAAACTTGCCTATTAAATAAAAATAAAACCTAAGATAGCTACAATGTAACTATCAGTTATATTGTAGCTAGCTTAGGGTTTATTTTATAGGTAAGTATTTCGTTTTAAATAGGAATTATTTAGTTAATGATAGTAATTTTTATTTAGATTTATTTTAATTATATTAAAGTTAGTGGGTGTTAGGGTTACACTTAGGGTTAGGTTTAGGGGTTTATAACTTTAGTATAGTGGCAGCAATTTTGGGGGCAGCAGATTAGGGGTTAATAATATTTAACTAGTGTTTGCGATGCGGGAGTACGGCGGTTTAGGGGTTAATATGTTATTCTAGTGGTGGCGATGTCGGGAGCGGCAGATTAGGGGTTAATAATTTTATTTTAGTGTTTGCGATGCGGGAGGGCCTTGGTTTAGGGGTTAATAGGTAGTTTATGGGTGTTAGTTTACTTTTTAGCACTTTAGTTATGAGTTTTATGGTACAGCTTTGTAACGTAAAACCCATAACTAATGACTTTCAGTTTATGGTATGGATCTTGTAGTTATAGGCTGTACCGCTCACTTTGTGGCCGGACAGGCAAACTCGTAATACCGGCACTATGGAAGTCCCATTGAAAAAGGACTTTTTTAAAGCTGCGGTAGTTACTTTGCGTTACGGCCAAAAAAGTGTGCGGTACAGATATACCTGCAAGACTCGTAATAGCAGCGGTAGTGAAAAAACAGCGTTATGAATCTTTTTCACTCATAACGCAAAACTCGTAATCTAGCCGAATGATAATAGTGATTTTAAAAACCATACTAAATACACACAGTAAAATTACAGCAGCTAAATAACTACTATTTCAGATCATAATAATTACTGACCTACACACGACGGCTCAGGGCTCCAGCCATTTCCAGTACAAGTGGCTTCTGCATTTCTCTCTGATTTGAACCCAGGATTGCAGCTGTAGGATATTCTGTCGTCTTCTTTGTAAATATTCTTAGGATTTGTCACAACTCCTTTAGATATTTGTGGCTTCTGACAAGATATTTCTATGTAGGAAAAATATCTGTTATTAACCATTACGTAAAGCAGCAATATATCCAAGTATGGGAGAAACTGTTCTTGTGATTTTACTTCTGGCACATAACTGCTTGTATTATTTACTATATAGTGTAATTTGATCACTGGTTTTATGTAAGATATTATAGAACTAGAAAAAGCGCAGAGAAGGGGCCAAAGGTTGATAAAGGGAGGGGGAACTTCCGGGCGGCGGCCATGATTGGCAGCCATGATAGGTCGCAGTTTTGAGTTCTGCTCCAGCCTTGATGATCTAGCATGACAAAATAACTTATCATGATGCCACCTGGCATGACATTTTACACACTATAAATGAGCTAATCATCCTCCTTCTGATGATCCCACACATGTTAAGTTAGCTGTTAGCACCAGAGCTTTTTTTGAGGTTGTGGCCTCCCACCAAAACCCCAGTAGAGTTCCTTCGGGCCTCTGTCATATCACAATGCCATATCACAATGCCAAGGGTGTGTTGCAATACATATATATAAAATTCATCTGAGATTATATTTTTCTACTTGAGACTAAGATACATAGGGGGAGATTTAATAAGCAGCTTTCACCAAGCGAAGTTTCCGTCTCGCTGGAAACAGAAGTTAAGAAGCAGCTGTCATAAGACTGCTGCTTCTTAACACTTCAATCACCCCAATCCCATCCGATAGTAATGATTGACGGTCCCTGCTAGTGGCAGATTGGCCACGAATGTGCAGGGGGCAGCATTGCACAAGCATTTCACCAGAATTATGTCCGCTCAACCCATAATAAATCTACCCTCTAGTGTTTGGGAGAATGGTGGAAATCTATATGGCTATGCAAACCTTACTAAAGGACTTTGAGCGCAAGATGTGCAATAGATTTGATCGTCTACTGTCTTTAATGGAAGACGTACATGCAGGGAAGGTTTCTGATGATCCTGAGTTGGAGGCATCTGCTGCTCATCCTGTACAGTGCAGCAACACAAAATTTATCAAAAAACAGCTCCCTGGGGAGGTAGATGCTGTCAGCTTACCGATGGGAACTTCTGTTTGCCACTTACCTACATCTACGACCCTAGTTCAGAGGGATGTGGCCGGCCCTCAGAAAAAGGATGTTGAATACAAAAGGGCTTGGAGGAAATGCCCTTTGGAGAGAGATATGGGACAACTGATTATGGCGCCTCAGGAGCAGACAAAAAAGGCTTCTACTGGTACATCTGGACCTCCTAGATACCCAAACAAGCCTGAAGGTCTTCAACCCATCCTGGTGATGCTGCGCAACCCCACTACAGATATGCATCAAGCAGTATTGTATTCCTACGGATGTGCAAAGAGAAACCCCCCTTATATTCTACGTTATGGGGACAGATGTGTACCAGCAGTATGGGAGAAAAATGCTCTGTCAAGTCTTCAGCTCAAACCTCATTATCAACTATGCCACTCTTATAAAACTGGAGTCAGATGACTGGGACACATTTGGGACTTGAGTCAGTATAAGGCTGGTGTATTTATCTGTCTAGGCTGCTGCCTCCAATTTGTTTATTGTTTATTTTCATTTTTTATAGATTTCCTTTGCCCTCTTTGTTGCCTACATTATCAGTTAAGATGACTCTTTATTACGATTAGATAATCTGATTCTAGGAGACCATACTTTTTCTATTATTTTACACAATATACTCTAGATCCCCCAGCAAGGGTGAAGCATTCAGCCTCCTTTAAAGGTGATTATTTTCTTACGCCTAGATTTAGAGTTCTGCATTAGCCGTCCAAACCAGCGTTAGGGGGTCCTAACGCTGGTATTGGCTGCCCACTGGTATTTAGAGTCTTGTAGGTAAGGGGCTAACGCTCACTTTCCAGCCGTGACTTTTCCATACCGCAGATCTCCTTACGTCAATTGCGTATCCTATCTTTTCAATGGGATCTTTCTAACGCTGGTATTTAGAGTCTTGGCTGAAGTGAGCGTTAGAACTCTAACGACAAAACTCCAGCCGCAGAAAAAAGTCAGGAGTTAAGAGCTTTATGGGCTAACGCCGGTTCATAAAGCTCTTAACTACTGTGCTCTAAAGTACACTAACACCCATAAACTACCTATGTACCCCTAAACCGAGGTCCCCCCACATCGCCACCACTATAATAAAATTTTTTAACTCCTAATCTGCCGACCGCACACCGCCGCAACCTACATTATCCCTATGTACTAACAATTAACTATCAAAGCGCCAAAATAAGGCAGGGTCTGAAACTCAAACTCTATATTGAATCAATATTTATTACAATATGGATATAAAATGGATATAAAATTATTCCTTCGCTAGAACAATATAAAACATATAAAACATAAAATGGATAACAGTTGCTATGTGTTATCACTTTTTTGCTAAAACCTGGTATTATATTACAATGATTTACAACTCAGATTAATACAATGAATTAAAAATAAAAATACTATGATGTTCCCTCATGGATCCATGTTAACAGTCTAAGATAGTTCCAACAATAAAGATTGTTTTTGTGGTTAGGGTAAACCAATAGATCTATGGGTTTATTTCCCCAGTATAGTTAATGTCGTTAGGCACTATGGTTAGGATTCCCTTTTATCCTCATTGGATCAATCAAGGTTATTAACTACCACAGTTATTCAGATCTGCTTGGCTCAATGCACAATGTTGTTTCCTACACTGCCTTTGAGGTCCTCTAGCAGATCTAATTTCTCAGCGGATTACCGCTTGAGTGCAGCAAGTTGCCGCTTTTATAAATAGTTAATATTCAACGTAGGAAATACAGGTTTTAATAAATATAGATATATTGGCTGTGCGCTAATCTTCAATCGGTGAAAAACAATTTTGGTGATGGTGACAAAAACCACTGTGATTAAAAATATATATAGTCAAACACTAAGTTAAAGTTGTCAGTTTTGTTTTGTTATATTTTTAATCACAGTGGTTTTTGTCACCATCACCAAAATTGTTTTTCACCGATTGAAGATTAGCGCACAGCCAATATATCTATATTTATTAAAACCTGTATTTCCTACGTTGAATATTAACTATTTATAAAAGCGGCAACTTGCTGCACTCAAGCGGTAATCCGCTGAGAAATTAGATCTGCTAGAGGATCTCAAAGGCAGTGTAGGAAACAACATTGTGCATTGAGCCAAGCAGATCTGAATAACTGTGGTAGTTAATAACCTTGTTTTAAGGATTGATCCAATGAGGATAAAAGGGAATCCTAACCATAGTGCCTAACGACATTAACTATACTGGGGAAATAAACCCACAGATCTATTGGTTTACCCTAACCACAAAAACAATCTTAATTGTTGGAACTATCTTAGACTGTTAACATGGATCCATGAGGGAACATCATAGTATTTTTATTTTTAATTCATTGTATTAATCTGAGTTGTAAATCATTGTAATATAATACCAGGTTTTAGCAATAAAGTGATAACACATAGCAACTGTTATCCATTTTATGTTATATGTTTTATATTGTTCTAGCGAAGGAATAATTTTATATCCATTTTATATCCATATTGTAATAAATATTGATTCAATATAGCGTTTGAGTTTCAGACCCTGCCTTATTTTGGCCCTTTGATAGTTAATTGTTAGTTTGAATATTTGTGTATTGACCACTAGGGGTCAATTTATCTTAGCTAGGGGTCAGTGCAATAAGGCGCTAGGTGATCTTTTTATCTATTCTGAATTGTCCCTATGTACCCCTAATCTGCTGACCCTAACATCGCCGACACCTACAAAATATTTATTAACCCCTAATCTGCCCCCCCTCAACATCGCCGCTACCTACCTACACTTATTAACACCTAATCTGCCGACCGGACCTTGCCGCCACTATAATAAATGTATTAACCCCTAAATCGCCTCACCCCCGCCTCAAAAACCCTATAATAAATAGTATTAACCCCTAATCTGCCCTCCCTAACATCACTGACACCTAACTTCAAGTATTAACCCCTAATCTGCCGACCGGACCTCACCGCTACTATAATAAATGTATTAACCCCTAAAGTTAAGTCTAACCCTAACACTAACCCCCCCAAGTTAAATATAATTTTTATCTAACAAAATAAATTAGCTCTTATTAAATAAATAATCCTATTTAAAACTAAATACTTACCTGTAAAATAAACCCTAATATAGCTACAATATAAATAATAATTACATTGTAGCTATTTTAGGATATATATTTATTTTACAGGCAACTTTGTATTTATTTTAACCAGGTACAATAGCTATTAAATAGTTAATAACTATTTAATAGCTACCTAGTTAAAATAATTACAAAATTACCAGTAAAATAAATCCTAACCTAAGTTACAATTAAACCTAACACTACACTATCAATAAATTAATTAAATAAACTACCTACAAGTACCTACAATTATCTACAATTAAATAAACTAA
The DNA here is from genome assembly GCF_027579735.1 of Bombina bombina. NCBI lineage: Eukaryota > Metazoa > Chordata > Amphibia > Anura > Bombinatoridae > Bombina > Bombina bombina. Next base: position 17,722,118 of record NC_069508.1, read on the forward strand.
ACTAAATTACAAAAAAAAACAATCACTAAATTACAAAATAAAAAAACACTAAATTACAAAAAATAAAAAAAGATTACAAGAATTTTAAACTAATTACACCTACTCTAAGCCCCCTAAAAAAATAACAAAGCCCCCCAAAATAAAAAAATGCCCTACCCTATTCTAAAATAAAAAGTTTTCAGCTCTTTTACCTTACCAGCCCTTAAAAGGGCCTTTTGCGGGGCATGCCCCAAAGAAAACAGCTCTTTTGCCTGTAAAAAAAACATACAATACCGCCCCCCAACATTACAACCCACCACCCACATACCCCTAATCTAACCCAAACCCAACTTAAAAAAACTAAAACTAAGCCCCTGAAGATCTCCCTACCTTATCTTCACCACGCCGGGTATCACCGATCCTTCCAGAAGAGGCTCCGAAGTCTTCATCCTATCCGGCAAGAAGAGGTCCAAAAGAGGCTCCGAAGTCTTCATCCTATCCGGCAAGAAGAGGACACCCGGACCGGCAAACATCTTCATCCAAGCGGCATCTTCTATCTTCATCCATCCGACGAGGAGCGGCTCCATCTTCAAGACCTCCGGCGCAGAACATCCTCTTCTCCTGATGACTAGACGACGAATGAAGGTTCATTTAAGGAACGTCATCCAAGATGGCGTCCCTCGAATTCCGATTGGCTGATAGGATTCTATCAGCCAATCGGAATTAAGGTAGGAAAAATCTGATTGGCTGATTGATCGGAACAGCCAATAGAATGCGAGCTCAATCTGATTGGCTGATTGGATCAGCCAATCAGATTGGACTTGAATCTGATTGAATCAGATTTTTCCAACCTTAATTCCGATTGGCTGATAGAATCCTATCAGCCAATCGGAATTCGAGGGACGCCATCTTGGATGACGTCCCTTAAAGGAACCTTCATTTGTCAGCTAGTCGTCGGGAGAAGAGGATGTTCCGCACCGGAGGTCTTGAAGATGGAGCCGCTCCTCGTCGGATGGATGAAGATAGAAGATGCCGCTTGGATGAAGATGTTTGCCGGTCCGGATGTCCTCTTCTTGCCGGATAGGATGAAGACTTCGGAGCCTCTTCTGGACCTCTTCTTGCCGGATAGGATGAAGACTTCTTCGGAGCCTCTTCTGGACGGATCGGTGATACCCGGTGTGGTGAAGATAAGGTAGGGAGATCTTCAGGGGCTTAGTGTTAGGTTTTTTAAGGGGGGTTTGGGTTAGATTAGGGGAATGTGGGTGGTGGGTTGTAATGTTGGGGGGGTATTGAATGTTTTTTACAGGCAAAAGAGCTGTTTTCTTTGGGGCATGCCCCGCTAAAGGCCCTTTTAAGGGCTGGTAAGGTAAAAGAGCTGTAAACTTTTTATTTTTGAATAGGGTAGGGCATTTTTTTATTTTGGGGGTCTTTGTTATTTTTTTAGGGGGCTTAGAGTAGGTGTAATTAGTTTAAAATTCTTGTAATCTTTTTTTATTTTTTGTAATTTAGTGTTTTTTTTGTAATTTAGTGTTTGTTTTTTTTGTAATTTAGTTTAGTTGATTTAATTGTAGATAATTGTAGGTACTTGTAGGTAGTTTATTTAATTAATTTATTGATAGTGTAGTGTTAGGTTTAATTGTAACTTAGGTTAGGATTTATTTTACTGGTAATTTTGTAATTATTTTAACTAGGTAGCTATTAAATAGTTATTAAATATTTAATAGCTATTGTACCTGGTTAAAATAAATACAAAGTTGCCTGTAAAATAAATATTAATCCTAAAATAGCTACAATGTAATTATTATTTATATTGTAGCTATATTAGGGTTTATTTTACAGGTAAGTATTTAGCTTTAAATAGGAATAATTTATTTAATGAGATTTATTTTATTTCGTTAGATTTAAATTATATTTAAGTTAGGGGGGTGTTAGGGTTAGGGTTAGATTTAGCTTTAGGGGTTAATACATTTATTATAGTAGCAGCGAGGTCCGGTCAGCAGATTATGGGTTAATACTTGAAGTTAGGTGTCAGCGATGTTAGGGAGGGCAGATTAGGGGTTAATACTATTTATTATAGGGTTTTTGAGGCGGGAGTGAGGCGGTTTAGGGGTTAATACATTTATTATAGTGGCGGCGAGGTCCGGTCAGCAGATTAGGGGTTAATAAGTGTAGATAAGGTAGCGGCAACGTTTGGGGCGGCAGATTAGGGGTTAATAAATAGGGGTCGGCGATGTTAGGGGCAGAAGATTAGGGGTACATAGGTATAATGATGTAGGTTGCGGCAGTGTCTGAAGAGCAGATTAGGGGTTAAAAGTGTAATGCAGGGGTCAGCGATAGCGGGGGCGGCAGATTAGGGGTTAATAAGTGTAAGGTTAGGGGTGTTTAGACTTGGGGTACATCTTAGGGTGTTAGGTGCAGACTTAGGAAGCATTTCCCCATAGGAAACAATGGGGCTGCGTTAGGAGCTGAACGCTGCTTTTTTGCAGGTGTTAGTTTTTTTTTCAGCCCAAACTGCCCCATTGTTTCCTATGAGGATATCGTGCATGAGCACGTTTTTGAAGCTGGCAGCGTCCGTAAGCAACGCTGGTATTTAGAGTTGCAGTGGCGGTAAATATGCCTGTACGCTCCCTTTTTGGAGCCTAACGCAGCCCTTCAGAAAACTCTAAATACCAGAGTTGTTTAAAAGGTGCGGGGGGGGGGGGGAAACATGCGCACCCCTTCTAACGCAAAACTCTAAATCTAGGCGTTAGCTTTTAGGCACTTGCAGTTGGATATTCCTTATTAGCAGCAGAGGGATTGTGTAGGGTGGCCCTGAATATTCATATGCAGATATTCTAACTTAAAATCGCTCTATCAGGATAATGGAGTACCCTATACTTTTTAAATGTTATAGCAAGTTTATTTACTCACTAAAATAAATTTTCATGGCATCCAGTTTGATAAAATTGCTCTTACAAATCTTTTCTGTTGACTGATGTAATGATCTTACTAACACTCAATATTTAATCCAAGTGACTAACACCTATTGATTGTTGGCAGTTAGGCACCAATATGGGTACCTCTCCTGTAGTTCAAAGTCTTCTTGTAATGGCCAGTTTTGCTGCCCAAATTTGATAGATAATCACGCTTACTATCACAGCCTTAAAGGGACACTGAACCCAAAATGTTTCTTTTGTGGTTCAGATAGAGCATGCAATTTTAAGCAACGTTCTAATTTACTCCTATTATCAATTTTTCTTTGTTCTCTTGCTATCTTTATTTGAAAAAGAAGGCATCTAAGCTATTTTTTGGTTTAGGCTCTGGACAGCACTTTTATTATTTTTTTATTGGTGGATGAATGTATCCACCAATCAGCAAGGACAACCCAGGTTGTTCACGAAAAATGGAACGGCATCTAAACTTACATTCTTGCATTTCAAATAAAGATGCCAAGAGAATAAAGAAAATTTGATAATAGGAGTAAATTAGAAAGTTGCTTAAAATTTCATGCTCTATCTGAATCACGAAAGAAAAAAAAAATTGGGTTCAGTATCCCTTTAAGCTAAATGGTATACTGCAGAACTGTTATATTAGACATTTAATCTTGTGTATAGTTTTGTTGGGCTACTATACTTTACTACGTCTCTAAGATACACTATGGTTTTTATACATACTCATATTTACATGTGAGGTTTAGGAATAAAATGTTTACTGCCTTTTTTTTCAAATTTTGTTACAGGCCTGGGTTAAAAATCATATTGCCATTCTCCAGTTTTCTGATGGTATACATGATGTACCATATCTCTTCTCACAAGTGGTATTCGTCATTGTATATAAGTCTCTTATTAACAGTTTGACACTCACTCACGTCTGTTTTATACTGCCATACCTCCTAAGATATGTAAGTGTCTTATTCTACTAGAATTGTTATACTAATAAGGGCCCAAAAGTGGTCCAATGTTTCATACCCCCTAAAATCCCTCTACATTCTGACTATATAGTTAGAGGTCCAAGATTGGCCTTCCTTTTCCAATGAGGGATGTTTTTTCCTCATAGTATAATGCTAATGGAAGATTGTGACTACCAGGCTGGAAACAGCAGTCTCTCAGTCTAACTAGATCCATATAATGTTGGGGACTCTAATATTCCTTAGGTTTTGGATCATTATGTATCCTCAATATTCTTGTACATGCACATATTCATACTGTGTGATTTTTCTCTGCTATGCCTGTAAAGCTTTCTTTTGTTACCTCAAAACAAAATATTTTAAAAAAAGTTGATAAGGGGAATGGGAGATTTGAGTTATGAAGAAAGGCTGGAAAGTTTGTAATTATTTACACTGGAAAGAGGTGTCTCCTAGGTAATATGGTTACATTGTATAAATATATACAGCAGGGGTCAGCAACATTGGCACCCCAGATGTTTTGGAACTACATTTCCCGTGATGCTGAGATACTCTTTATGCTGCCAGATGTTTTGGAACTACATTTCCCGTGATGCTGAGATACTCTTTATGCTGCCAGATATTTTGGAACTACATTTCCCGTGATGCTGAGATACTCTTTATGCTGCCAGATGTTTTGGAACTACATTTCCTGTGATGCTGAGATACTCTTTATGCTGCCAGATGTTTTGGAACTACACTTCCCGTGATGCTGAGATACTCTTTAGGCTGCCAGATGTTTTGGAACTACATTTACCATGATGCTGAGATGCTCTTTAGGCTGCCAGATATTTTGGATCTACATTTCACATTAGGCTGTCTGAGAATCAAGGGAAATGTAGTTCCAAAACATCTGAGGTGTCAAGGTTGCTGATCCCTGATATACAGGAACAATATAAGCAATTATCAGCTGATCAGTTTATTATCAGTAGGATTGTACAAAGGATAAGAGGTCATGCTAAGACAGCGGTCGCCAACCAGTGGTCAGTGAGAAGATGTTGGTGGTCCTTGACACCATCAAGCAGGAATTAATCTCCTCTGATGGTGTCACCCCCGTCGTGCTGCAACTCCCTGCAGTGCCTGGCTGGACATTAGTGAAAACCAGGAGAGAAGGAGTTAAATTACAATCTCCCTACGCACGTTGCGTAGTACTGCGTAACTTGCGTAGCTAGATTGTATTTTTAACTCCTCCCGCCCGGCACACTGCTCAGAGGAAGATGCTTCCATTCTAAAGCCAGCAGTCTTGGCTTGAAATAGTGGAATTAAAGTATATAAAAAATAAAATCTTACAACAAAAAAAATCTCTCTTATATTTCATTTATTTTGTTCCTTTTACCTGTCTCTTTGTAGTAGTTTTCCTAATTCCTTCAGATGGACTTACATCACTGTTTGTCTTCCTCCCCTCCATCTTCTTTTTTTTATTTATTAAATATTAATTATTTTTCATTCTAATAATTTTCCCGCACACAAAGCCATTTCACCTGAATTCTAGTAATTGCCATCGAGCAGATCAGCCATATCCCACCAGTATTATAGTAATTGCCAGTAACATCAGTCGTGGTTAGCTCACATCCATATTGAGAGCTTTCTGATATAAACGTAATTTATGACTCTGATGTCTGTCCATGATCATAAGTAGTTTTGAATAATTCCTAACTGGGGAGGTAACTTGGAAGTCTTGTGGTCATTTTAAACATAATCCTTTTTTTCTCTTTTTCTGCCTCTCTGTTTCCAGCTCAAAAGTTGTCACTCACCCTTCATCTGTCATTTGGAAGTATTCTCTCAGTTGTGTCATTCAGTTAATTCCAAAAAATAATTCTTAAAAATGTGTAAATATATACGTAATGTAAACTTAGCTATGGTTATACTAGCTATGTACAGAATGTGTATGTATGTATATATATATATATATATATATATATATATATATACATACACACACACACACACACATATTATAGAGGTTTGTACCTTTTAAAACAAAATCATGTTAGTGGTCCACAGGATTCAAAATTGTGAGTTTAGTGGTCCCTGAGGTCCGAAAGGTTGGCAACCGCTGTGCTAAGAGACTTAGATTAAAGATTAATATTTCACCTACAGCAGCGCAAGGGGCTCTTTACAGTAAGATCAATATGTTTAAAATTGTATATTCAATCTGAATCATAAAATAGTATTTTTTATTTTTTTTGCAAATTTAAATGCAGTTCAAGCAAGTAAATCAGCCACAAGTTTTCTTCACTTGTTTGTTAAGTAACTTTATTTTAATACTATTACCCCCACTTATGAAATGCTGGAAGGACAAGGTTAAGTCCTTGCAAACTGCCACCCCTCATCATGAGCAAATGCTTGTGAGGTTGTGTCAACCAGTTGTGCGAGAGCAGGTCTTGTCAATCATCCCAATTGGATCTACTTCCACAGCTTCATACATAGGGCCCTATGTTGCTTTATCACACAATATCAAGCTGCTAACATGGCCAGAGGCGTAACTAGAAACTCCGGGGCCCCGGTGCAAAAATCCATAAAGCCCCCTATTCATAAGGACCCACAGTCACCTATGTGCACACACACACTGTGATATTAATATTTCACAAGATATGACACTAGAGAGTGTACTAGTTGGCACACAATCGGCTAGATTTAGAGTTTTGTCGGTAACGACCCGCGTAGTTAACGCTGGCTTTTTTTCCCCCGCACCTTTTAAATACCGCTGGTATTTAGAGTTCACAGAATGGCTGCGTTAGGCTCCAAAAAAGGAGCGTAGAGCATAATTTACCGCCACTGCAACTCTCAATACCAGCGGTGCTTACGGACGCGGCCAGCTTCAAAAACGTGCTTGTGCACGATTCCCCCATAGAAAACAATGGGGCAGTTTGAGCTGAAAAAAAACCTAACACCTGCAAAAAAGCAGTGTTCAGCTCCTAACGCAGCACCATTGTTTCCTATGGGGAAACACTTCCTATGTCTGCACCTAACACCCTAACAAGTACCCCGAGTCTAAACACCCCTAATCTTACACTTATTAACCCCTAATCTGCCGCCCCCGCTATCGCTGATACCTGCATATTTTTTTAACCCCTAATCTGCCGCTCCGTACACCGCCGCAACCTACATTATACCTATGTACCCCTAATCTGCTGCCCATAACACAACCGACCCCTATATTATATATATTAACCCCTAATCTCCCCCCCCCCCCAACATCGCCGCCAGCTACCTACAATAATTAACCCCTAATCTGCCGACCGGACCTCACTGCTACTATAATAAATGTATTAACCCCTAATCCGCCTCACTCCCGCCTCAATAACCCTATAATAAATAGTATTGACCCCTAACCTGCCCTCCCCAACATCACCAACACCTAACTTCAAGTATTAACCCCTAATCTGCCGACCGGACCTCACCGCTACTCTAATAAATGTATTAACCCCTAAAGCTAAGTCTAACCCTAACACCCCCCTAAATTAAATATAATTTAAATCTAACAAAATAAATTAACTCTTATTAAATAAATTATTCCTATTTAAAGCTAAATACTTACCTGTAAAATAAATCCTAATATAGCTACAATATAAATTATAATTATATTGTAGCTATTTTAGGATTAATATTTATTTTACAAACAACTTTGTATTTATTTTAACCAGGTACAATAGCTATTAAATAGTTAATAACTATTTAATAGCTACCTAGTTAAAATAATTACAAAATTACCTGTAAAATAAATCCTAACCTAAGTTACAATTAAACCTAACACTACACTATCAATAAATAAATTAAATAAAATACCTACAATTATCTACAATTAAACCTAACACTACACTATCAATAAATTAATTAAATACAATACCTACAAATAAATACAATTAACTAAACTAACTAAAGTACAAAAAATAAAAAAAGAACTAAGTTACAAAAAATAAAAAAATATTTACAAACATTATAAAAATATTACAACAATTTTAAGCTAATTACACCTACTCTAAGCCCCCTAATAAAATAACAAAGCCCCCCAAAATAAAAAAATGCCCTACCCTATTCTAAAATACAAATAGAAAAGCTCTTTTACCTTACCAGCCCTTAAAAGGGCCTTTTGCGGGGCATGCCCCAAAGAATTCAGCTCTTTTGCCTGTAAAAAAAAACATACAATACCCCCCCAACATTACAACCCACCACCCACATACCCCTAATCTAACCCAAACCCCCCTTAAATAAACCTAACACTAAGCCCCTGAAGATCTTCCTACCTTATCTTCACCACACCGGGTATCACCGATCGGTCCAGGCTCCGAAATCTTCATCCAAGCCCAAGCGGGGGCTGAAGACGTCCATCCTCCGGCTGAAGTCTTGATCCAAGCGGCGGCTGAAGAGGTCCATCATCGGGGCTGAAGTCTTCATCCTATCCGGGCAGAAGAGGAGATCCGGACCGATTCTATCAGCCAATCGGAATTAAGGTAGGAAAATTCTGATTGGCTGATGGAATCAGCCAATCAGATTCAAGTTCAATCCGATTGGCTGATCCAATCTGCCAATCAGATTGAGCTTGCATTCTATTGGCTGTTCCGATCAGCCAATAGAATGCGAGCTCAATCTGATTGGCTGATTGGATCAGCCAAACGGATTGAACTTGAATCTGATTGGCTGATTCCATCAGCCAATCAGAATTTTCCTACCTTACTTCCGATTGGCTGATAGAAACCTATCAGCCAATCGGAATTCGAGGGACGCCATCTTCCCTTAAAGGAACCTTCATTCTGTGTTAGGACGTCGGAAGAAGAGGATGGATCCGCGCCGGAGGTCTTGAAGATGGAGCCGCTCGTCGACGGATGGAAGAAGATAGAAGATGCCGCTTGGATGAAGATGTCTACCGGTCCAGATCTCCTCTTCTGCCCGGATAGGATGAAGACTTCAGCCCCGATGATGGACCTCTTCAGCCGCCGCTTGGATCAAGACTTCAGCCGGAGGATGGACGTCTTCAGCCCCCGCTTGGGCTTGGATGAAGATTTCGGAGCCTGGACCGATCGGTGATACCCGGTGTGGTGAAGATAAGGTAGGAAGATCTTCAGGGGCTTAGTGTTAGGTTTATTTAAGGGGGGTTTGGGTTAGATTAGGGGTATGTGGGTGGTGGGTTGTAATGTTGGGGCGGGGTATTGTATGTTTTTTTTACAGGCAAAAGAGCTGAATTATTTGGGGCATGCCCCGCAAAAGGCCCTTTTAAGGGCTGGTAAGGTAAGAGAGCTTTTCTATTTGTATTTTAGAATAGGGTAGGGCATTTTTTTATTTTGGGGGGCTTTGTTATTTTATTAGGGGGCTTAGAGTAGGTGTAATTAGCTTAAAATTGTTGTAATATTTTTATAATGTTTGTAAATATTTTTTTATTTTTTGTAACTTAGTTCTTTTTTTATTTTTTGTACTTTAGTTAGTTTATTTAATTGTATTTATTTGTAGGTATTGTATTTAATTAATTTATTGATAGTGTAGTGTTAGGTTTAATTGTAGATAATTGTAGGTATTTTATTTAATTAATTTATTGATAGTGTAGTGTTAGGTTTAATTGTAACTTAGGTTAGGATTTATTTTACAGGTAATTTTGTAATTATTTTAACTAGGTCAGTGGTTCTCAACCTAAGTGACCTCAAGGCCCGGTAAGTTTTAACCGGACCTGTCCAGGGCCCGGTAAGCATCGTGAGTGGGTATATATATAATATATATATATATATATATATATATATATATATATATATATATATATATATATATATATATATATATATCTCCACACACACATATACATATATATATATATATATATATATATATACACAGTATATACCTATATACATACACACAGTATATATATGGTTTACAGTGGTTTAATTATGTAATAATAATTGGGTGTCAGTGGGATCTATATAAATATCCCACTGACACCAATGAATTATCATAAAATTAACCCACTGTAAAATATATATATATAGCATATGGATCCCACTGTCACCACTGAATTATATAATTATAATATATATATTACAGTGGGTTAATTATATGCTAATTCATTGGTGGCAGTGTGATCTATCTATCTATCTATCTCTCTCTCTCTCTCTCTCTATATATATATATATATATACACATTGGTGGCAGTGTGATCTATCTATCTCTCTCTCTCTCTCTCTCTATATATATATATATATATACACATTGGTGTCAGTACACACAGTTTACACATACACATTGGTGTCAGTGGGATCTATATATATATATATTTACACATACACATTGTTGTCCAGTGGGCGCCCTAAATATACACATTAGTGTCAGTGGCCGTAATTATACGTCATTGGTGTCAGTGGACTTCCTTACCTGTGAGCCGATGCTTCACGCTCTGCACGCCGCTACTTACAGTGCGCCGCTACCCGCTCACATTGCGCAAACAGACATGCGCAGTGGCACTCTAACAGGCCCATCCGAAATTTCGGAGATGTGTAAAGGCGGGCCTGTCAGAGCGAGTGTCTGGAGGTTATGTCGGGTCGGGGCCCACCAGCAGGGCCGTCGCGGCCCAGTAGTGGGCCGCGGCCCGGCTGTTGAGAGACACTGAACTAGGTAACTATTAAATAGTTAATAACTATTTAATAGCTATTGTACCTGGTTAAAATAAATACAAAGTTGCCTGTAAAATAAATATTAATCCTAAAATAGCTACAATATAATTATAATTTATATTGTAGCTATATTAGGATTTATTTTACAGGTAAGTATTTAGCTTTAAATAGGAATAATTTACTTAATAAGAGTAAATTTATTTCGTTAGATTTAAATTATATTTAACTTAGGGGGGTGTTAGTGTTAGGGTTAGACTTAGCTTTAGGGGTTAATAAATTTATTAGAGTAGCGGTGAGGTCCGGTCGGCAGATTAGGGTTTAATACTTGAAGTTAGGTGTCGGTGATGTTAGGGAGGGCAGATTAGGGGTTAATACTATTTATTATAGGGTTATTGAGGCGGGAGTGATGCGGATTAGGGGTTAATACATTTATTATAGTAGCGGTGAGGTCCGGTCGGCAGATTAGGGGTTAATAATTGTAGGTAGGTGGAGGCGACGTTGGGGGCGGCAGATTAGGGGTTAAAAAATATAATATAGGGGTCGGCGGTGTTAGGGGCAGCAGATTAGGGGTTCATAGGGATAACGTAGGTGGCGGCGGTATGCGGTCGGCAGATTAGGGGTTACAAATTTTTAATAGAGTGGTGGCGATGTGGGGGGACCTCGGTTTAGGGGTACATAGGTAGTTTATGGGTGTTAGTGTACTTTAGAGCACAGTAGTTAAGAGCTTTATGAACCGGCGTTAGCCCAGAAAGCTCTTAACTCCTGGCTTTTTTCTGCGGCTGGAGTCTTGTTGTTAGATTTCTAACGCTCACTTCAGCCAAGACTCTAAATACCAGCGTTAGAAAGATCCCATTGAAAAGATAGGATACGCAAATGGCGTAGGGGGATCTGCGGTATGGAAAAGTCGCGGCTGCAAAGTGAGCGTTAGACCCTTTCCTGACTGACTCTAAATACCAGCGGTAGCCCAAAACCAGCATTAGGAGCCCCTAACGCTGGTTTTGACGGCTAATGCCAAACTCTAAATCTAGTCGATAGTGTTTGGTGACTGAGCAAATGAGGGCTGTAAAAGTGTAAAAGTATGTGATACAAAGGCTGTGATCGGAGGTGGTTTCTCTATCCTGGATTATTAGTAACAGCTGCAAGAAAAAGAGAGTGTGGAGTGATATGTAGATAAGACTCAACTGGCTTCCCCAAATCTGATATGCTCCCAATATCAGATATGTTGAAATGTGCAAAAAGGTGGGTGTGGGGAGCGCTCTAAAAGAGCTGTGAGTATAAACTGTGATTAGAATATGTATAAACTGTGATTAGAATATGTATAAATATTCAAAAATTATAATATCTCACAAATTTGTGTTATATATATAATTTTCTTTATATAATTGTCTTTAAAGCGTGTTGGGAGTGTATTGATTCAGATGCAATTAACAATGTGTCGGTTTGTTGAAAAAAAGTGCGTGACTCGTGGTGTTTAATAAGTGTCTTCAAAATTCTTAAGTGTATAAAATAAATAAATAAATAAACAAAAAGCTAACTTGCAAAAATCTTCAAGGGTAAATCTTCTATTTCTTAGAGATATGTATTGGTAATAGGTGTGTATCCACCGTGTATTATCACTATACCTCTAAATGGATTAATCAACAAAATAGTACTTCTAAATGAATAAATAAACAAAATCGTTATAGGTTTAAAAGATGCTTACTTAGATATTTAAAAAGACAATAATAAAAATCGTATCTACTGTCATATATGGTAGTACCATACAGGCGAGTGTATCTGTTTAGAGCATATAGGGGTACATCCTTATCATAAAAAATTGCTGAAAGTTCGGATTTGTAATCCTTGTGATTCCCTTAAGTTGTGGCCCCAACTAATTCTGAAGCAGTTAAAATCCAAATGCAGTACTGTGCTGGTGGAAGTTTACAGTTTATTCTCCCCCTAACCGGACCTCTGATATTCCTTACCTCCGTGTTTGTATTCTTTGTTTTACCTTGGGTTCTGGGAAGAGTGCTTGTGTAAATAGGTCGAGTTCTCCAAGCGGCTTTAGCGCTGTTTGAATTTCCTCCGCAGCTACTTCCTACCCTGGTGTGCGTGTGACGTTGACGTTGTACACGGAGGACCTATCAGGCAACCGGATCGTGGGGGGAGTGTTTCTTGTACTGGAGCCAATCTTTCCACACTCGATGTCAGCACTAATTAGGGGGAGTATCCTAACCTCAGCAGGACTGTAAAGGAGCCTAAAAGACACACCAGATTATACAGTCTTGATAAAGGCGCAAGTTACGGCGCTGAAACGCGTAGAAAACCTGACATCGAGTGTGGAAAGATTGGCTCCAGTACAAGAAACACTCCCCCCACGATCCGGTACTGCATTTGGATTTTAACTGCTTCAGAATTAGTTGTGGCCACAACTTAAGGGAATCACAAGGATTACAAATCCGAACTTTCAGCAATTTTTTATGATAAGGATGTACCCCTATATGCTCTAAACAGATACACTCGCCTGTATGGTACTACCATATATGACAGTAGATACGATTTTAATTATTGTCTTTTTAAATATCTAAGTAAACATCTTTTAAACCTATAACGATTTTGTTTATTTATTCATTTAGAAGTACTATTTTGTTGATTAATCCATTTAGAGGTATAGTGATAATACACGGTGGATACACACCTATTACCAATACATATCTCTAAGAAATAGAAGATTTACCCTTGAAGATTTTTGCAAGTTAGCTTTTTGTTTATTTATTTATTTATTTTATACACTTAAGAATTTTGAAGAGACACTTATTAAACACCACGAGTCACGCACTTTTTTTCAACAAACCGACACATTGTTAATTGCATCTGAATCAATACACTCCCAACACGCTTTAAAGACAATTATATAAAGAAAATTATATATATAACACAAATTTGTGAGATATTATAATTTTTGAATATTTATACATATTCTAATCACAGTTTATACATATTCTAATCACAGTTTATACTCACAGCTCTTTTAGAGCGCTCCCCACACCCACCTTTTTGCATATTAGTAACAGCTGCACAGAATTACTGTTAGAAGGTGATTATATATTAAAGTAAACACTAGGGAGGGCTAGTGCTTCCCAGTCTGGGAGTGTGATGTTAGATTTAAAGCTGTAGAAAAGAGAAAGGAAGGTAAACATTCCCGGTAATAAAGTATAGGGGGAGGAGTGGTTTGAAACACAGCAGAATTGGAGATAAAAGATTGGAATATTACAATGAGATTTAAACACAATTCCATAATAGCCCAACAGAAATAATTGCACTCAGTGTCTTGATTGGATAGGCCATTGAGATGAATTACCTAGTTGTAAGCTGGTTTGCAAGTCTGGGAGTGTGATAAGAAACAAGCAATACATAAAATGGTGACCCTACAAAGGCATTGCATATACTATACAGGAACTTCCGTTAGTAAACACTTCTCACAACCTAAACACTACGTGAATTATTCAACAGTGTTAATCTTAAAGGACCAGGGAATACAGTAGATTTGCATAATAAACAGATGCATGATAAAAAGACAATAGCACTTAGTCAGAACTTCAAATGAATAGTATTTTTTTTTCTAACTAATTTCAAAGTTATGTCTATTTCCACTCCTCCTATATCATGTGACAGCCATCAGCCAATCACAAATGCATATACGTATAGTCTGTGAGTTCTTGCACATGCTCAGTAGAATTTCTTGACTCATAGTGTAAATAAGAAGACTGTACATTTTGTTAATGGAAGATCATTGGAAAGTTGTTTAAAATTGCTGCTTTTCTGAACCATCAAAGTTTCATTTTGACTTGACTGTCCCTTTAATGGGAACTTTTAAAAATACTTCAGAATTTCTTGCTTGAATCAAGGCTCTGGCTTTATGACACACTATGAAGTGTTAAACTACACAATAATCCAACCATTCCTGTTTTCATACCTGCCTACTGCATCTGAAAGAACATTTTTGAGAAACTGTTAAGAAGGACTGGCTGTGTTAATCCAATAATGTGAAAACTGTACTTATTCATGTACAGGATATATAAGCCTATTATCTACATCTAAAGAAGAGAGCTGTGATGTACTGAGCGCTTATGAGATGCAAAACATTCATTTTGTTGCTCCATAAAAAGGTATAAAATTCTACCAAATGCAACATTCTCTGTGGGACCAATACGGCAAAATCCTTTTTTATGTTAAAATGTCTTAAAGAAATTAATGTCAAGAAAAAGTAAAGAAAATAACTTAAATGACCAATGAAAGTCTCAGATAAAACTGCTCCTAGACCTCGTGTATTGCTGCAAGGGACCTGCAAGAGGATTTAGCTTGAACTGTAAAACAAACTTACCTGAGTTAGTTCCCTGTGTGATGCACAATCCAAAACATGCTGCAAAAATTCCTAAGAGCCATAGATAAGTCATCTTGGGATGAGAGCACAAAGTGTGATGAACTGTTCAGCTGTGGGTTTATCAGACTGATAGTTACTGACCTTCCCTGTACAACATTACACATAACCCCTTATTGACATTAGCTTCCCAGGAGATCAAATTGTGTTTACTCAAACTGGATTAGATAAATCACCCATTGTTTAGAATATAAACTGACCCTCTGTGTGGTGAGGCTCACAGCAATAACGTTTTAGAGAATATCCTTTTAAATGAGTGATCTGCACACATCCTGTTTACATGTTGTCTAATATATAGATGTAATGTTATATAGAGATATATAGATATGTGTGATTGAGAGTGTGATAGTATGCGCATTAAGACAATTAGTGCAATAATTATTCTGCTATTGCTGTGCAGATGATTCAGTTTGTGCTTTGTGTTTTTATTTTGCCCCTAAAATGACAGTTAAACACCTTGAGAGTTTTATATAACATTTAGGGCTAGATTACAAATGGAGCGCTAAATTATTGCGGTAGCAATTAGCAATTATTGTGGTAGCAATTAGCCGTCCCAAATGCCCCCAAACGTAAGTGTTGGTTTTCTTTAAAGAAAAAATGTATTTAAAAAAATAAATAAATACTGCACTTAGCACTATTTTGGGGCTAAAGTTGGCGGGAGTGGGTTGTTAGAATAAAAACGGCATTGAAAAGTGCCTTTACATTGCATCTATGGGAGCTGTCTGTTCCCAGTATATATGCTTTTATACATATATATGTATCACATAAATATATATGTATATAGTGAGTAATCTACTGTTTAACGCCCCTTTAATTAATGGTTCAGCTTAAAGTGAAATTAAACACTAAGGACTTGATTACAAATGGCTTGCAAATTTATGCTCCCGCAAGCACATTATCTGCTTTTTTTTACCATCACGTGCCCAGTTGCGCACGTATTACAGGTTGCAAGTAAAAATGTTGTGCTCTTACTGTCGCATCCTTGCGCAGAAAAAAAGACTTTGTAAAGTATGAATGTAAGATCATATTCCCCCATAGACTTTATTGGAGCCTCGTTTTGAACAGAAAAATAACAGCCTCCAGCTCACGCAAACACAAGCGCAGGATTTCATTGAGAGATAATGATATATTTCTATACATATGTATGTGTTTATATGTGTATATATGTATGTAAATATATATATACACATATAAATACATATGTACACATATAAATACATATATACACATATAAATACATATGTACACATATACATACATATGTACACATATACATACATATATACACATATAAATACATATATACACATATAAATACATATGTACACATATAAATACATATGTACACATATAAATACATATGTACACATATAAATACATATATACACATATAAATACATATGTACACATATACATACATATGTACACATATACATACATATATACACATATAAATACATATATACACATATAAATACATATGTACACATATAAATACATATATACACATATAAATACATATGTACACATAAATACATATAAATAAATATATATATATATATATATATACATACATATATTCATTCATGTGCTCCTATAGATCCCTATGTAAAAACATTTTCGGACCATTTTTTTCTAACACCTAGCATCTCATATTTTTGCCCCCTTATATAACTTTTTAATGCAATTTTTTTCTGAATAATTTTTATCAGACCGTGTTAAAGGGACAGTAAAGTCATAATTAGACATTTATGATTCAGATACAGAATACAATTGTAAACAACTTTCCAAATTGCTTCTATTATTTAATTTGCTACCTTCTCTTGTTATCCTTTGCTGAAAGTTTTATCTACGTAAGCTCAGGAGCAGCAAAGAACCTAGGTTCTAGCTGCTGATTGGTGGCTGCATATATATACTGTTAACCAGAGCTCTGAAGTTGCACTAACCCGACAAGGGTAAATCGCGATTGTGCCTTTCACAAGAAGGTCTGGTTGCGCAAGTCTACTCTTCCTGTTTATTTATAGTGTAATGTTTTACAGCTGAAACTACACTCATGTTTCTTGGGAAATGAAGAGTAAACAGGTTTTAAAGGGTAAATAAATATTTACTTTTCCTCTTAATCAAGGTAAAAGCTAAGCATCTATAAAAGAACCATTTGCACATAGACCAGTCTAATCTGTAAATAATACATTGTACTGTGAGATGTAAGTGCCACCAATTGATCTCTTCTTAAAGGGACATACAGTTTCATTAGTTTATTAGTACAGTCTCAGCACACTGGCATGAATAAGCTACTACATTGCGTATTGTATTGTTAAAAAAGGTTAGTATTAGACATGGGTTAACAGGTGCTGATCTGTATGTTACACATCACTGAGTAGTAACTATGCACTGTGTACTGTTCATACCAACCAACCAGAGCCCATGCACGAGTGCATAGAGTGTTACAGATTTACAATAAAATGTTACAAAACAAACAGATTTTGCTTGGCAATGTGCTTTACGGACCAGTATACTATTGACTTCAATATACCTTTTAGTTCTGGCTTCAATTTTTTTTTAATTCATGTATTGAGAGGCTATATAGGTAACTAGCAGTCTATGCCTTGGCACATTACTGATATACACTGCATCCCTATTTATCCCCAGCTTAAATAGCAAATTAGGTGAAATCACCATCAACATAGCCATCCACTGTCCCACATAAGTCACTTATAGTCACCTTACACAGCTGTGTAATTAGCAGTCATCAGATAACCATGTGTTATAGTTATAGAGCTGTGTAATTAGCAGTCATCAGATAACCATGTGTTATAGTTATACAGCTGTGTAATTAGCAGTCATTAGATAACCATGTGTTATAGTTATACAGCTGTGTAATTAGCAGTCATCAGATAACCATGTGTTATTATAGTTATACAGCTGTGTAATTAGCAGTCATTAGATAACCATGTGTTATTATAGTTATACAGCTGTGTAATTAGCAGTCATTAGATAACCATGTGTTATAGTTATACAGCTGTGTAATTAGCAGTCATCAGATAACCATGTGTTATAGTTATACAGCTGTGTAATTAGCAGTCATCAGATAACCATGTGTTATAGTTATACAGCTGTGTAATTAGCAGTCATTAGATAACCATGTGTTATAGTTATACAGCTGTATAATTAGCAGTCATTAGATAACCATGTGTTATAGTTATACAGCTGTATAATTAGCAGTCATTAGATAACCATGTGTTATAGTTATACAGCTGTATAATTAGCAGTCATTAGATAACCATGTGTTATAGTTATACAGCTGTATTATTAGCAGTCATTAGATAACCATGTGTTATTATAGTTATACAGCTGTGTAATTAGCAGTCATCAGATAACCATGTGTTATTATAGTTATACAGCTGTGTAATTAGCAGTCATCAGATAACCATGTGTTATTATAGTTATACAGCTGTGTAATAAGCAGTCATTAGATAACCATGTGTTATAGTTATACAGCTGTGTAATTAGCAGTCATTAGATAACCATGTGTTATAGTTATACAGCTGTGTAATTAGCAGTCATTAGATAACCATGTGTTATAGTTATACAGCTGTATAATTAGCAGTCATCAGATAACCATTTGTTATTATAGTTATACAGCTCTGTAATTAGCAGTCATTAGATAACCATGTGTTATAGTTATACAGCTGTGTAATTAGCAGTCATTAGATAACCATGTGTTATTATAGTTATACAACTGTGTAATTAGCAGTCATTAGATAACCATGTGTTATAGTTATACAGCTGTGTAATTAGCAGTCATCAGATAACCATGTGTTATTATAGTTATACAGCTGTGTAATTAGCAGTCATCAGATAACCATGTGTTATTATAGTTATACAGCTGTGTAATTAGCAGTCATCATATAACAGTGTGTTATTATAGTTATACAGCTGTGTAATTAGCAGTCATCAGATAACCATGTGTTATTATAGTTATACAGCTGTGTAATTAGCAGTCATCAGATAACCATGTGTTATTATAGTTATACAGCTGTGTAATTAGCAGTCATCAGATAACAGTGTGTTATTATAGTTATACAGCTGTGTAATTAGCAGTCATCAGATAACCATGTGTTATTATAGTTATACAGCTGTGTAATTAGCAGTCATCAGATAACCATGTGTTATTGTGTTATAGTTATAGAGCTGTATAATTAGCAGTCATCAGATAACCATGTGTTATAGTTATACAGCTGTGTAATTAGCAGTCATCAGGTAACCATGTGTTATAGTTATACAGCTGTGTAATTAGCAGTCATCAGATAACCATGTGTTATAGTTATACAGCTGTGTAATTAGCAGTCATCAGATAACCATGTGTTATAGTTATACAGCTGTGTAATTAGCAGTCATCAGATAACCATGTGTTATAGTTATAGAGCTGTATAATTAGCAGTCATCAGATAACCATGTGTTATAGTTATACAGCTGTGTAATTAGCAGTCATCAGATAACCATGTGTTATTATAGTTATACAGCTGTGTAATTAGCAGTCATCAGATAACCATGTGTTATTATAGTTATACAGCTGTGTAATTAGCAGTCATCAGATAACAGTGTGTTATTATAGTTATACAGCTGTGTAATTAGCAGTCATCAGATAACCATGTGTTATTATAGTTATACAGCTGTGTAATTAGCAGTCATCAGATAACCATGTGTTATTGTGTTATAGTTATAGAGCTGTATAATTAGCAGTCATCAGATAACCATGTGTTATAGTTATACAGCTGTGTAATTAGCAGTCATCAGGTAACCATGTGTTATAGTTATACAGCTGTGTAATTAGCAGTCATCAGATAACCATGTGTTATAGTTATACAGCTGTGTAATTAGCAGTCATCAGATAACCATGTGTTATAGTTATAGAGCTGAGTAATTAGCAGTCATCAGATAACCATGTGTTATAGTTATAGAGCTGTATAATTAGCAGTCATCAGATAACCATGTGTTATAGTTATACAGCTGTGTAATTAGCAGTCAGATAACCATGTGTTATAGTTATACAGCTGTGTAATTAGCAGTCATTAGATAACCATGTGTTATAGTTATACAGCTGTGTAATTAGCAGTCATTAGATAACCATGTGTTATTATAGTTATACAGCTGTGTAATTAGCAGTCATTAGATAACCATGTGTTATAGTTATACAGCTGTGTAATTAGCAGTCATCAGATAACCATGTGTTATAGTTATACAGCTGTGTAATTAGCAGTCATCAGATAACCATGTGTTATTATAGTTATACAGCTGTGTAATTAGCAGTCATCAGATAACCATGTGTTATTATAGTTATACAGCTCTGTAATTAGCAGTCATTAGATAACCATGTGTTATAGTTATACAGCTGTGTAATTAGCAGTCATTAGATAACCATGTGTTATTATAGTTATACAACTGTGTAATTAGCAGTCATTAGATAACCATGTGTTATAGTTATACAGCTGTGTAATTAGCAGTCATCAGATAACCATGTGTTATTATAGTTATACAGCTGTGTAATTAGCAGTCATCAGATAACCATGTGTTATTATAGTTATACAGCTGTGTAATTAGCAGTCATCAGATAACAGTGTGTTATTATAGTTATACAGCTGTGTAATTAGCAGTCATCAGATAACCATGTGTTATTATAGTTATACAGCTGTGTAATTAGCAGTCATCAGATAACCATGTGTTATTATAGTTATACAGCTGTGTAATTAGCAGTCATCAGATAACCATGTGTTATTATAGTTATACAGCTGTGTAATTAGCAGTCATCAGATAACCATGTGTTATAGTTATACAGCTGTGTAATTAGCAGTCATCAGATAACCATGTGTTATAGTTATACAGCTGTGTAATTAGCAGTCATTAGATAACCATGTGTTATAGTTATACAGCTGTATAATTAGCAGTCATTAGATAACCATGTGTTATAGTTATACAGCTGTATAATTAGCAGTCATTAGATAACCATGTGTTATAGTTATACAGCTGTATAATTAGCAGTCATTAGATAACCATGTGTTATAGTTATACAGCTGTATTATTAGCAGTCATTAGATAACCATGTGTTATTATAGTTATACAGCTGTGTAATTAGCAGTCATCAGATAACCATGTGTTATTATAGTTATACAGCTGTGTAATTAGCAGTCATCAGATAACCATGTGTTATTATAGTTATACAGCTGTGTAATAAGCAGTCATTAGATAACCATGTGTTATAGTTATACAGCTGTGTAATTAGCAGTCATTAGATAACCATGTGTTATAGTTATACAGCTGTGTAATTAGCAGTCATTAGATAACCATGTGTTATAGTTATACAGCTGTATAATTAGCAGTCATCAGATAACCATTTGTTATTATAGTTATACAGCTCTGTAATTAGCAGTCATTAGATAACCATGTGTTATAGTTATACAGCTGTGTAATTAGCAGTCATTAGATAACCATGTGTTATTATAGTTATACAACTGTGTAATTAGCAGTCATTAGATAACCATGTGTTATAGTTATACAGCTGTGTAATTAGCAGTCATCAGATAACCATGTGTTATTATAGTTATACAGCTGTGTAATTAGCAGTCATCAGATAACCATGTGTTATTATAGTTATACAGCTGTGTAATTAGCAGTCATCAGATAACAGTGTGTTATTATAGTTATACAGCTGTGTAATTAGCAGTCATCAGATAACAGTGTGTTATTATAGTTATACAGCTGTGTAATTAGCAGTCATCAGATAACCATGTGTTATTATAGTTATACAGCTGTGTAATTAGCAGTCATCAGATAACCATGTGTTATTATAGTTATACAGCTGTGTAATTAGCAGTCATCAGATAACAGTGTGTTATTATAGTTATACAGCTGTGTAATTAGCAGTCATCAGATAACCATGTGTTATTATAGTTATACAGCTGTGTAATTAGCAGTCATCAGATAACCATGTGTTATTGTGTTATAGTTATAGAGCTGTATAATTAGCAGTCATCAGATAACCATGTGTTATAGTTATACAGCTGTGTAATTAGCAGTCATCAGGTAACCATGTGTTATAGTTATACAGCTGTGTAATTAGCAGTCATCAGATAACCATGTGTTATAGTTATACAGCTGTGTAATTAGCAGTCATCAGATAACCATGTGTTATAGTTATACAGCTGTGTAATTAGCAGTCATCAGATAACCATGTGTTATAGTTATAGAGCTGTATAATTAGCAGTCATCAGATAACCATGTGTTATAGTTATACAGCTGTGTAATTAGCAGTCATCAGATAACCATGTGTTATTATAGTTATACAGCTGTGTAATTAGCAGTCATCAGATAACCATGTGTTATTATAGTTATACAGCTGTGTAATTAGCAGTCATCAGATAACAGTGTGTTATTATAGTTATACAGCTGTGTAATTAGCAGTCATCAGATAACCATGTGTTATTATAGTTATACAGCTGTGTAATTAGCAGTCATCAGATAACCATGTGTTATTGTGTTATAGTTATAGAGCTGTATAATTAGCAGTCATCAGATAACCATGTGTTATAGTTATACAGCTGTGTAATTAGCAGTCATCAGGTAACCATGTGTTATAGTTATACAGCTGTGTAATTAGCAGTCATCAGATAACCATGTGTTATAGTTATACAGCTGTGTAATTAGCAGTCATCAGATAACCATGTGTTATAGTTATAGAGCTGAGTAATTAGCAGTCATCAGATAACCATGTGTTATAGTTATAGAGCTGTATAATTAGCAGTCATCAGATAACCATGTGTTATAGTTATACAGCTGTGTAATTAGCAGTCAGATAACCATGTGTTATAGTTATACAGCTGTGTAATTAGCAGTCATTAGATAACCATGTGTTATAGTTATACAGCTGTGTAATTAGCAGTCATTAGATAACCATGTGTTATTATAGTTATACAGCTGTGTAATTAGCAGTCATTAGATAACCATGTGTTATAGTTATACAGCTGTGTAATTAGCAGTCATCAGATAACCATGTGTTATAGTTATACAGCTGTGTAATTAGCAGTCATCAGATAACCATGTGTTATTATAGTTATACAGCTGTGTAATTAGCAGTCATCAGATAACCATGTGTTATTATAGTTATACAGCTCTGTAATTAGCAGTCATTAGATAACCATGTGTTATAGTTATACAGCTGTGTAATTAGCAGTCATTAGATAACCATGTGTTATTATAGTTATACAACTGTGTAATTAGCAGTCATTAGATAACCATGTGTTATAGTTATACAGCTGTGTAATTAGCAGTCATCAGATAACCATGTGTTATTATAGTTATACAGCTGTGTAATTAGCAGTCATCAGATAACCATGTGTTATTATAGTTATACAGCTGTGTAATTAGCAGTCATCAGATAACAGTGTGTTATTATAGTTATACAGCTGTGTAATTAGCAGTCATCAGATAACCATGTGTTATTATAGTTATACAGCTGTGTAATTAGCAGTCATCAGATAACCATGTGTTATTATAGTTATACAGCTGTGTAATTAGCAGTCATCAGATAACAGTGTGTTATTATAGTTATACAGCTGTGTAATTAGCAGTCATCAGATAACCATGTGTTATTATAGTTATACAGCTGTGTAATTAGCAGTCATCAGATAACCATGTGTTATTGTGTTATAGTTATAGAGCTGTATAATTAGCAGTCATCAGATAACCATGTGTTATAGTTATACAGCTGTGTAATTAGCAGTCATCAGGTAACCATGTGTTATAGTTATACAGCTGTGTAATTAGCAGTCATCAGATAACCATGTGTTATAGTTATACAGCTGTGTAATTAGCAGTCATCAGATAACCATGTGTTATAGTTATAGAGCTGTATAATTAGCAGTCATCAGATAACCATGTGCTATAGTTATACAGCTGTGTAATTAGCAGTCATTAGATAACCATGTGTTATAGTTATACAGCTGTGTAATTAGCAGTCATCAGATAACCATGTGTTATAGTTATAGAGCTGAGTAATTAGCAGTCATCAGATAACCATGTGTTATAGTTATAGAGCTGTATAATTAGCAGTCATCAGATAACCATGTGTTATAGTTATACAGCTGTGTAATTAGCAGTCAGATAACCATGTGTTATAGTTATACAGCTGTGTAATTAGCAGTCATTAGATAACCATGTGTTATAGTTATACAGCTGTGTAATTAGCAGTCATTAGATAACCATGTGTTATTATAGTTATACAGCTGTGTAATTAGCAGTCATTAGATAACCATGTGTTATAGTTATACAGCTGTGTAATTAGCAGTCATCAGATAACCATGTGTTATAGTTATACAGCTGTGTAATTAGCAGTCATCAGATAACCATGTGTTATTATAGTTATACAGCTGTGTAATTAGCAGTCATCAGATAACCATGTGTTATAGTTATACAGCTGTGTAATTAGCAGTCATCAGATAACCATGTGTTATAGTTATACAGCTGTGTAATTAGCAGTCATTAGATAATTATGTGTTATGCCCATACAGAGGATGGGACATCTGTCAATATGTCATTATAAAAACACAGGTTAGTGGAGCCTATACTCACGTCTAACCCACCCTGTCTAGTGACAGCTACTTTCACTCTAAGGGGACCCATAAGATCACGACCCAAAAGGTTAAGGGGACACCCAGTTATAATACGAAATGGGTGCAAAAGTTGTTGGCCAGTACAGGGTACCCTAACTTCAAGTGGTGGTGTGATGCGAGTCTGAGTCAGCACTCCATTAATCCCTAAAGAAGGTTCAGATTTTCCAGTAATGCCATCATACATATCTGAGCATAAGGCGGAGCATGTAGCTCCTGTGTCTACTAGAAATGGTAGGGGTTCTCCCTCCACTTCTAGGACTAAGTACGGTTGCTCATGATAACTTGTTGACACCACTGGAAAAATTGGAGTGCTACCTTCTTGGCACCCCATGGCCATTTGATGTTGTGTTTGGGTGCCTCCATGGGTGCAGGGGCTATGTAAGGCTGTCTGTTATACTGTCGGGGATTGTAAGGGGGGCCAGAATTATTAGGGGGTTTTGGGCATTCATTTTTCCAATGTCCCTGTTCCCCACAGTTAAAACAATGTGTTCTGTTTGAAGTATAATTCCCTCTAGCTCTTCCTCTAGCTCTCCCTCTACCTCTCACATACATTCTATTACTCCCTGTATTATCCCTTTCCCTGGCCTGGAATGGATCACAATGTTGTAAACTCTGCTTTTGCTAAAAAGCAATGCTTTTTCCCTCTAATTTCCTGATGTCAAAACAACCTGCCCCTTCTTTTTCATGAATTCTTTTCAAGAATTCTGCTGGAGTCAACTCCGGCCAATCAGAGACAAGTTGCTTCACCAACAAGGAAGCTGAGGTTGCATATTACTAATGCAAATCTGGACCTTCAGAGAGCCCATTGCATCTCCTGATTCCATTCCAGCCTCTTCTTTCCTGC
This sequence comes from Bombina bombina, assembly GCF_027579735.1. Lineage (NCBI taxonomy): Eukaryota > Metazoa > Chordata > Amphibia > Anura > Bombinatoridae > Bombina > Bombina bombina. The sequence goes on from NC_069508.1 coordinate 17,747,547, forward strand.
ATTTATAAAAACGCTTAAAAAATTCTACTACTGTTTCCTTTGTATTCTGTTTGCACGCTAGTGCAATTGACATACTTTGCTTATCCTTCCATATTCTATGCATTTCTATACTTAATTCTGTCCACATTTCATTAAGTCCCTCACGTGTGTTTAGGGCATAGTTAATTGTTGGATCTCGACTCAATTTACTAATACTCTTTACATTACCCCACTCCCAACCTGATTCAGGGTCATAGTCTAGAAGTGCATCAATGATAATTCTTATGTCTGTCTGTGTCATGTTTTGTCCTTGTAACATTCTTTTTAAATACATAATACAAGCTGATGGATGTTGACGGGGGTTTGGGGCTCCCTTGGTAATTTCCCTTAATTCACCCGGGGACAAAGGTTTAATAATTAATTGGTCTCCCACAGTAAGAAATGGCATACTAGCTTCTGGTACTGCTGCCTCCTCCCCCTCTACTTCTTCATTCCCTCTTTTATATTGTGTGGTTATTGTAGGGGGTAGGAAGGTGTTACTGGTTCAACCTTAATCGGGGGTTTGGGCATAATTGAGGGTTTAGTGACCTGGTATCGGGGAGTTACAGAAGGTCCTGGCAAGGTCCATTCCTGGGGTACCTGAGCAGAGGCAATAGCAATAGTCTCTAGATCTATGTCACTAGGGGATGGGAGGCTAGGATATAGTCTGTTATATGATGGCAAAGGTAGGTGAGGGGCATTATATGGGGCAGGGGGGGTGAATATGCTGTCTGTCTTTGCTTCCCACTTTTATTCTTCTTTTTATTCCCATCTATATCAATATATTGCCACCTTTATACCATGGAAATGCCTCTTCATCACCTAGACACAACCCTTTTACCATATTCATATGAAATTTCTCATTATCCCTTTCTCTGGGGAATGGATCAGAGCTTCTCATAGCTTCTGTCCAATCTGCCATATTCTGAACCCAAGGAATAATATACATAAACCCATCGGGCGACACCCTTCCCACATAATCTTTACATGTTTCTCCTGGCCTAGGTGATGGAAATTGTTTAGACTGGGATTTGCCCATTCTCAACTCCTAACTTATCCTTTAAAACTTTTACAACAAAATACAATACAACACAAAAAATAATAATAAATAAATAAATAATAAAAAATAATAAAAATAAAAAAATTCAATACCTTTACCTTTAAGAGCAATTAATTATTGAATCTTTTTGCAAAAACCACATTAACTAGAATGGTTGTACTCCGTTACAAGTTATTGTGCTTAATGCTTAAGTTTACAACAAGGGAAAGAAAAAAAATATCACTATGCTGATTCTTTCAGTAGTATTGAGTCCACTGCTATATTCTCTTTTTACTCATGACTGTTTGCCTAAGTATGTATCCAATAGTATCATCAAGTTTGCTGATGACACCACTGTGATAGGACAGATCAGTAACAACGATGAATCAGCTTATAGAGAAGAAATAAGGCATCTGGCTACTTGGTGTGCAGAGAACAACCTGGACCTAAACACTAAAAAAACTAAAGAAATTATCATTGATTTTAGGAAATCTAATCGATGTTTACATTTGCCCATTTATATAAATGGAACTGAGGTTGAACGTGTATCAAGTTTCAAGTTTCTGTGCACACACATTTCTGAGGATTTGACTTGGTCTTTGAACACCTCAACTCTAGCGAAAAAAGCACAACAACGTCTCTATTTTTTAAGAACACTGAAAAAAGTTAATTTATCTACTCAGATTTTAATTAATTTTTATCGCTGTACTATTGAGAGTATTCTCACTAACTGTATCACAGTATGGTATGGTAACTGTACTAATTCTGATCGCAAAGCTCTGCAACGGGTAGTTAAAACCGCCCAGTATATTATAGGTGCTCAGTTACCTACCATTGAAGATCTTCAAAGCAGACGTAGCCTTTTAAAGGCCTATCAAATTATTCATGATCCCTTCCATGTTAGCAACAGACTATTTGCCCTTTTACCATCTGGGAGACGTTATAGAAGCTTAAAAGGAAAAACTGCTAGGTTTCGGAATAGTTTCTTTCCAAGAGCCATTACTCTGCTAAATAATAACTTTTAAAAATCTCTCTTATGCTTATAGCTTTTTTAATTTTTAATTTTTTATTCTTCTGATGATTAGATTTTTTTATTATAATGAGGAAAGTGCTAAATTAATGGTTTTAATTTAATTTATTGATTATCCTGTTAATGGTCCTTTCTCACCTCACTCTATATTCACATAACACATATAATATAAAATACACATGTGATTCATATAAAACACTCACGATTCAGACATATATATAATGCAAATATACACATATGTGTGCAAGATGACTAATTTTTTATATTACATTTTTTTACACATATATATACTCTTTTGTATGGAACTGATTTTTTTTGCACTTGCACCTTATTACACTTGCATTGTATTTATCTTTGCGGTATAGAAATTTTTTGCACAAGTCACCTGAATTTTTTGCTATCTATTAGTTTTACCATTATAGTGCTATCTGTGTATAGGATTGGTTAGATTTTAAAATATAATTTCGTTGTCTCTGTTTTCCTACTTTGTACAATGACAATAAAACGAATCTAATCTAATCTAATCTAATCTAATCTATCTAATCTAATTATCTCTAGGTCAAAGGTCACCCTTCACCAGAAAAAATGTAGCGTTTTTCTAACATTCAGAAACAGCAATACATATTAGCAACAGTTTACTTTCTTAATACTTTATACAATAAGCAGTATTTTACTTGCTTAACACTTTATACAATAAACAGTATTTTGCCATACAGCATATTTAAAAAGCAAGCAGCATAAGAATTCATATAAAAATTGCAGTATTTATCTTAAAGCAATGTTAGCCATACAGCATATTTCAAAAACAAGCAGCAAGAAAATGTGTGGTTTAACCCTTCAGCCAGACTTAATATAACCTGATTTCTACCAAAGAAATCTATTATTCCCCTTTTTGTTTAGTCTACCAAAGAGTTAATTAGAATCTACCAAAGATTCATATATATATTTAACCTGATTTCTACCAAAGAAATCTACTATTCCTCTTTTTAGTCTACCAAAGACAATAGTTAGAATCTACCAAAGACAATAGTAAGAATCTACCAAAGATTCACATATATATTTCCCAACTATTCCTATGTAAAATGAAACTTAAGGGGTCTTGTGGTAAGAGAAAAAAGGTCAAAATAAAAAGGACTCTTTGTTCAACTCACCTTTCCGAGATTTCCCTGTTTCATCCCACTTGTCTGACACCAGCTTGTAGGGTTACTTCTTTTGTTTCTTAGCTCTGCTCTGGCTGATAAGGGTGCAGCACATGTTTTCTTCAGGGCCCTGGGGTGACCACTGAAATCACACACACATGCAACTGAGTGTTTTCACAAGATTCCCATTTATTGAAAAACACACAAAGAATTTATAGTGAATTATACGTCATACATGAGGTCACAGGAAATATATAACTTCACATTTGCATAAGGGGCCCACAGGAAATAAGAATTTTGTTATAGCACATAACAGAATATGCCCATATAATCATATTGTTGAGAGGATCTTATATTAGAACCATATGTTACAACTTATACAAAAAGGAAAATATCATCATGGAATGTTTCTTGCTGGACTTCATGCAAGTTTTAAGGCTACCCTCAATATGCTTAATATGTGAGTTTCAAATTACCCATATAACATAATATATATAATATATATACCCATCACTATGTAATTTTCCTTGGGAGTTTTGCCATGGATCCCCCTCCAGCATGCCACAGACCAGGTGTTAGTCCCCTTGAAACAACTTTTCCATCACTATTGTGGCCAGAAAGAGTCCTTGTGGGTTTTAAAGTTCGCCTGCCTATTGAAGTCAATGGTGGTTCGCGCAGTTCGCCGGTTCGCGAACAGTCGCGGAAGTTCGAGTCCACCGTTCGCGAACCGAAATTTTAAGGTTCACGACATCACTAATCCCTGATACCATGCAGTAATCTTTGTATCATGATAAATCTGTGTATATGACTAATCCTTGATAACATGCAGTAATCATTATATCATGATAAATCTGTGTATATGACTAATCCCTGATACCATGCAGTAATCATTATATCATGATAAATCTGTGTATATGACTAATCCTTGATAACGTACAGTAATTATTAGAAATCACAAGCTAAAATAAAACTTTTCTGCACAGTATTTTATAACTTTTCCATTTCAACATTGTTAAACCATTTATATGTATTTACAAGCATTAGCTTTTCGTCTTCGTATCCCCATGGCACTTTGTAAACTTTCCCTGTGTCTTTAGGAAAATAAATCAACTTCATTGTTTCTCTATTAGTTTTCTTTACAATTTTCTGAAACATTTGTATATACAGTATCTATCATATTTCGACAGAGTAAGTAAAATCGGAGTGGAAGCTGATTTAAATAACGTTCTTTCTGTTTTTAGAACTGGCTTCGTTTTTGGCTCACTTTTAGCTTTACCATTTGCATCTTTCAAATCCCGAGATGTAGACATTAAACCTTGTGGAAATCCCACTCCAATAGCCTCCAGGTGGGAGTTTTGGTAATTAGGACATGGCCCCTTTAAGTCTAGGAAGGAAGTGGCCACAAGCACCTTGAGATAAGTAGCAGCTGCAGCAGGAACCTGGCCGTAGCATTCAACCATGCTGGATGCTGAGGCTGGGTAGACAGGCTTCAGGGTCTCACCTAAACCAGGAGCGGTGCTGTGGGTAAGTACCTGCCATATATATATGAACATATGAACTTTGCCTTTGACAAAGCCATGATGCGAAATGCACGTTAGGCTTTTCTGGTGCAGTCCTTTATCTGTCAAGGCCACTTTATTGATTTGTTGTGCATAATATATGCTTTATATGCTTACATTTTGATGATTCTAGCAAGGTGCATTTCGCACTATTACCAACAGCCAGGGTATGACTGCCAAATACAATTCCGTGTCTATTAGAATAGAAGCCGAAAGTAGCAAAGTAACATCCGGTTTGCATTAGACGTGCAAACAAGTAAAATTTTGGGCTCATTTCCATCGAGTCAGTAAAAGTGGAGCCGTAAGCTACCGAAGTTGCCGACAGCTAAAAGTAGTTTACGGGTTCCATTTTACTAGCATGTTTCTATTGAAATGTGTGCAGTCGTTTTTTTTCATGTACAAGTAAGTTAACGTTGTGCTAAAGTTTTCATCTGACGTCGGATTTCTTGAAAATCTCACCATAACAAGTTTGTATCTATGGTACCTTATAATATAAAAGTGAATATTAGCACCTGCACAAAATTACCTGTGATCTGCTGGAGAGGGAAATACACGGTAGTTAGTTGCAGTGTTAGGTGTTGTTGGAGCTAGATAAAGTGATTTGGTCCCCTTATAAATAATTAAAGAATTTAAATAATTTATTTTAATTTAAAATCAGCCCTTTTTTTGTTTGTTTTATTTTATTGCTAAATGTATTTTTATATGTAATATTTAGTGCTGCCCCAGGTATATGCCTAGTTGGAGTTATGTGCTTATGTACTTAATAATATATATAAAAATAAATTTAAAAAGAGAAAAGCTTATATTCGGCTAGATTACGAGTTTTGCGTTATGGATGAAAAAGCAGCATTATGGCTCTTTTTCACTACTGCTGGTATTAAAAGTTTTGCAGATATATCTGTACCGCACACTTTTTTAGCCGTAACGCAACGCAACATAACTACCGCAGCTTTCAAAAAGTCCTTTTTCAATGGGACTTCCATAGCGCTGGTTTTACGAGTTTGCCTGTCCGGCCAAAAAGTGAGCGGTACAGCCTATACCGTCAAGATCCATACCGTAAACTGAAAGCCAGTAGTTATGGGTTTTACGCTACAATGCTGTAACATAAAACTCATAAATAAAGTGTTACAAAGTACACTAACAACCATAAACTACCTATTAACCCCTAAACTGAGGCCCTCCCGCATTGCAAACACTAAAACAAAATTATTAACCCCTAATATGCCACTCCGGACATCGCCACCACTATAATAAACATATTAACCCCTAAACCGCCACACTCCTGCATAGCAAACACTAGTTAATTGTTATTAACCCCTAATATGCTTCCCTAACATCGCTGCAACCTACATTACTGTTATTAACCCCTAATCTGCTGCCCCCAAAATCGCTGCCACTATACTAAAGTTATAAACCCCTAAACCTTAACCTAAGTGTAACCCTAACACCCCCTTACTTTAATGTAATTAAAATAAATCTAAATAAAAATTACTATCATTAACTAAATAATTCCTATTTAAAATATTATACTTACCTATAAAATAAACCCTAAACTAGCTATAATATAACTATTAGTTACATTGTAGCTAGCTTAGGGTTTATATTTATTTCACGGGTACGTTTGTATTTATTTTAACTAGATAAACTAGTTAGTAAATAGTTATTAACTATTTACTAACTACCTAATTGAAATAAATACAAACTTACCTGTAAAATAAAACCTAACCTGTCTTACACTAACACCTAACCTTACACTACAATTAACTAAATTACAAAAAACAAACACTAAATTACACAAAATAAAAAATAAATGATAAATAATATCATATATTTTATATAATAAATAAATATTTAAACTAATTTCACCTAATCTAATAACCCTATCAAAATAAAAAAGCCCCACCCAAAATAAAAAAATCCCTAGCCTACAATAAACTACCAATGGCCCTTAAAAGGGCCTTTTGTGGGTCATTGCCCCAAAGATATCAACTCTTTTACCTGTAAATAAAAATACAAACACCCCCCAACAGTAAAACTCACCACCCACACAACCAACCCCCCAAATAAAAACCTATCTAAAAAACCTAAGCTACCCATTGCCCTGAAAAGGGCATTTGGATGGGCATTGCCCTTAAAATGGCATTTAGCTCTTTTTCAACCCAAACCCCTAATCTAAAATTAAACCCACCCAATAAAACCTTAAAAAAAGTAACACTAACCCCCGAAGATCCACTTACAGTTTTTGAAGACCCTGCATCCATCCTCAACGAAGCGGCAGAAGTCCTCAACGAAGCCGGCAGAAGTCTTCATCCAAGCGGGCCAAAGTCTTCATCCAAGCCAGCAGAAGTTTTCATCCAGACGGCATCTTCATCCATCCGGCGCGGAGCGGCTCCATCTTCAAGAGCATCCTCTTCTTCCGACAGCTAACGAAGAATGAAGGTTCTTTTAAGGGACATCATCCAAGATGGCGTCCCTTGAATTCCGATTGGCTGATAGAATTCTATCAGTCAATCGGAATTAAAGGTGAAAAAATCCTATTGGCTGATGCAATCAGCCAATAGGATTGAGCTTCAATCCTATTGGCTAATCCAATCAGCTAATAGGATTGAGCTTGCATTTTATTGGTTGATTGGAACAGCCAATAGAATGCGAGCTCAATCCTATTGGCTGTTCCAATCAGCCAATAGAATGCAAGCTCAATCGTATTGGCTGATTGGATCAGCCAATAGGATTGAAGCTCAATTCTATTGGCTGATTGCCTCGGCCAATAGGATTTTTTCACCTTTAATTCCGATTGGCTGATAGAATTCTATCAGCCGATCGGAATTCAAGGGACGCCATCTTGGAACCTTCATTCTACGTTAGCCGTCGGAAGAAGGGGATGCTCCATGCCAGATGTCTTGAAGATGTAGCCGCTCCATGCAGGATGGATGAAGATAGAAGATGCCGTCTGGATGAAGACCTCTGCCGGCTTGGATGAAGACTTCGGCTCGCTTGGATTAAGACTGCTACCGGCTTCGCTGAGGACTTCTGCCGCTTTGTTGAGGATGAATGTCGGGTCTTCAAAAACTGTAAGTTGATCTTCGGGGGTTAGTGTTAGGTTTCTTTTAAGGGTTTATTGGGTGGGTTTTAATTTTAGATTAGGGGTTGGGGCTGAAAAAGAGCTAAATGCCATTTTATGGGCAATGCCCATCCAAATGCCCTTTTCAGGGCAATGGGTAGCTTAGGTTTTTAAAATAGGTTTTTTTTGGGGGGTTGGTTGTGTGGGTGGTGAGTTTTACTGTTGGGGGGGGTTGTATTTTTATTTACAGGTAAAAGAGCTGATTTCTTTGGGGAAATGCCCCGCAAAAGGCTTTTTTATTTTTTTATTTTGATAGGGCTATTAAATTAGTTGTCATTAGTTTAAATATTTGATCATTTCTTTTTTATTTTGTGTAATTTAGTGTTTTGTTTTTTTTGTCATTTAGTTAATTGTAGTGTAAGGTTAGGTGTTAGTGTAACTGAGGTTAGGTTTTATTTTACAGGTAAATTTGTATTTATTTGAACTAGCTAGTTAGTAAATAGTTAATAACTATTTACTAACTATTCTACCTAGTTAAAATAAATACAAACTTGCCTGTAAAATAAAAATAAACCCTAAGCTAGATACAATGTAAGGGTTAGGGTTAAATTTAGGGTTAGGTTTAGGGGTTAATAACTTTAGTATAGTGGTGGCGACGTTGGGGGCAGCAGATTAGGGGTTAATAAGTGTAGATGGGTGGCGACAACATTGGGGGCAGCAGATTAGGAGTTAATAAGTGTAGGTAGGTGGCGGTGGTGTTGGGGGCGGCAGATTAGGGGTTTATAAATTAGGTAGGTAGCGACGACATTGGGGGCAGCAGATTAGGGGTTAATAAGTGAAGGTAGGTTGCGGCGGTATCGGGGGCGGCAGATTAGGGGTTAATAAGTATAATGTAGGTGTCGGCGGTGTCAGGGGCGGCAGATTAGGGGTTAATAATTGTGTAATGTAAGTAGCGACGACATTGGGGGTAGCAGATTAGTGGTTAATAAGTGTAATGTAGGTGTCGGCGATGTCTGGGGCAGCAGATTTGGGGTGTTTAGACTCAGGGTTTATGTTAGGTGTAAACATAACTTTTCTTTCCCCATAGGAATCAATGGGGCTGCGTTACGGAGCTTTACGCTCCTTTATTGTAGGTGTTAGGCTTTTTTTCAGCCGGCTCTACCCATTGATGTCTATGGGGAAATCGTGCACAAGCACGTAAAACCAGCTCACAGCAGCGGTGGTATTTGAGTGCGGTATGGGGCTCAATTTTGCTCAATGCTCCCATATTGCCTGCTAACCCCGGGTTTATAAAAACCTGTAATAGCAGTGCTATAGGGAGGTGAGCGATGACAATAACTTGCAAGTTAGCACCGAGCTGCTCATAACGCAAAACTTGCAATCTAGCCGATGTTTGCAAACTTTAGAATCTAAATAGAAAAGAAATCTTAAAAAGCTTATTTTTGGGGCGTGTCCGGGCAATGGTGGTGCACAGTCGCATCGTATGAATCATGTTCATCTGGGAGGTGCTTCTATACATTTACAGCTGAGGAATCATGTTCATCTGGGAGGTGCTTCTATACATTTACAGCTGGTGAACTTGTCATCTGGAAGGTGCTTCTATACATTTACAGCTGGTGAACTTGTCATCTGGGAGGTGCTTCTATACATTTACAGCTGGTGAACTTGTCATCTGGGAGGTGCTTCTATACATTTACAGCTGGTGAACTTGTCATCTGGGAGGTGCTTCTATACATTTACAGCTGGTGAACTTGTCATCTGGGAGGTGCTTCTATACATTTACAGCTGGTTAATTTGTCATCTGGGAGGTGCTTCTATACATTTACAGCTGGTGAACTTGTCATCTGGGAGGTGCTTCTATACATTTACAGCTGGTGAACTTGTCATCTGGGAGGTGCTTCTATACATTTACAGCTGGTGAACTTGTCATCTGGGAGGTGCTTCTATACATTTACAGCTGGTGAACTTGTCATCTGGGAGGTGATTCTATATATTTACAGCTGGTGAACTTGTCATCTGGGAGGTGCTTCCATACATTTACAGCTGATGAACTTGTCATCTGGGAGGTGCTTCTATACATTTACAGCTGGTGAACTTGTCATCTGGGAGGTGCTTCTATACATTTACAGCTGGTGAACTTGTCATCTGGGAGGTGCTTCTATACATTTACAGCTGGTGAACTTGTCATCTGGGAGGTGCTTCTATACATTAACAGCTGGTGAACTTGTCATCTGGGAGGTGCTTCTATACATTTACAGCTGGTTAATTTGTCATCTGGAAGGTGCTTCTATACATTTACAGCGGGTGAACTTGTCATCTGGGAGGTGCTTCTATACATTTACAGCTGGTGAACTTGTCATCTGGGAGGTGCTTCTATACATTTACAGCTGGTGAACTTGTCATCTGGGAGTTGCTTCTATACATTTACAGTTGGTGAACTTGTCATCTGGGAGGTGCTTCTATACATTTACAGCTGGTGAACTTGTCATCTGGGAGGTGCTTCCATACTTTTACAGCTGCTGAACTTGTCATCTGGGAGGTGCTTCTATACATTTACAGCTGGAGAACTTGTCATCTGGGAGGTGCTTCCACACATGTTACCTTTTAAGAAACAACATTGTGCTCGTATAATGATGCATCCATGAAAAAAACTTAGAAAACCCGTCATGAATTTGTCTGTTATGTAATGTGTGGTGCAGAAGTAATTCCGTACATAATTCGATCATGTACAGCTGGAGAACTTGGCATTATAAAAAGGTGTTTCAATCAACACACAATAGTTCAGTTCCATATTCAGTTGCAATGGCGATCATGCACATGACTGAGTTTGTGATACTACAGAGACGCAGAGAAAGACGGGTGATACAAGCTGAGGAACAGCATACAAGACGCCAGAGGGTGCCCAGGGTTTTCCTGCCTAGGATTGCTCTCTATGCCCTCAGTGATCGAGAGGTGATCCGTCTATTTCGGCTCAATAGGGCTTCTATTGAGAGCCTCTATGTTGAAATCAAGGACTCTCTCAAACCACTGACTGCAAGGACTAGGGCAATCTAAACAACTCTTAAGGGAATACAGCACCTCTCTCCAGACTTTGGGGTACAGAAAAGGGGATTAGCCTGTGTGACAGATTCCCTGGATACCCCAACTGGGTAGCTCCACCAAACTGGTCCTGCTTCCTCTCTGCCGACTGCAGCTATGTAGCTGGCAAGTGACCACAGCCTGCAGCCACCCCTGATGCCCGACAGCACCAGTACTCAGGGTCCCACCCTGTGGCAGACTCCAGTTACCCCGACTAAGTAGCTCTGCCAGAGGGTCCTTCCTTTGCCTGGAACAGGCTGCTATGTAGCCCAGGAAAGTGATTTCTATGTAGCCCAGGAAAGTGATTTTAGCTGGAGCTCACCCAAATAACTAGACAGACTAGCCTTCAGGTGAACAAGAACTGATTTTATTGTAAAACATACACTTCTTTTATACACACAGCTCATCTTGATAACACAAAGGACAATCCCACTATTTTCCCGCCATTCCCGCCCCTCCAGACTGACTGGCACCTCCATAGGAGCCACAGTCCTACATAATCTCAATACATAGGGGGGGTGGTTTTGTGGTGATCCCGGTGGTGGCACTTCCCGGGTGTCATTTTAAAGCTCTCGGTCCCCAGATTTCACAGTACAAAAATCAGCATGATTCATTACTGGGGACCAGAGTTACAGTCTGTTGAAGTTATGGGGTTAGGGGTGTCCAAAACCCCTGGTTTCCAAAGGAGCTCCCCTCCGGTAATTTGTCCACCTCTTGTCCTCCCTAGGGGCTACTAATCCACAAAAGAGCGGAGCTCTGGGGCACATGGTTGCTGGAGCAACGAGGGGTAAAGTTAGTGGGTGTCCTGCTGTCCTGTGGCCGACCGGGAGTTCCAGGAGCCTGGACAGCCTGAGAGGGGTTAGGCGGGTGTCCGTTGTGAGGCGGCCGACCGGGAGTTCAAGGAGCCCGGACAGCCTAGGAGGGTTTTCCTGGTCATACACAAGCGCTTTTCTAAACAAGTTAGGAACACAAAACCATGCAACCAAAAGCTTCCAGAGATGGTGGTTGCTCTGAGGATCCCAAAACCACTGATAAACAGCAGGGGTGAGGTTGTAGTGTGGGTTGGGGGTATCCTTAGCTGATGGTATCTGTGACATCTCCACCCTTCCAGTTCGGCAGACCCGGCTAGACCCTTAACGGGTCGGCCAGGGGCTGTCCGACGGTTGCCCTTTTCTCGGTTGCTGGGAGAGGTTATCCCATCTCTCCTGAGCTTGGGGCATCCTGGGGGGTTCCTGCTCGCATTTATACCCTGCGCCCAGGGCGCAGGGATAGTCACATAATGCAAAGTCCCAAACAAGTTTGCTAAGGCCGGCTCCCAAACAATTTCTGTTCCACAAGTACTAGTGTCCTTAAGTTCCATGGCCAAACTGTCTCCCTCTGTGACACTCTGTTGAGTACCGGCTGACCCACCCACAAACAAAGCCAGTACCAGTTTCCCGACTGTATACCCACCCTAGACTGTAGGTTGAGGTTGCTCCTTGGTGGGGCAGGCAAGACTCGTGTGCCCAAACTGGTGGCACCAAATGAAAAGGCAGGTATCCAACAAAGCCATTGCCGGTTTCCCGGCTGTTGGTGGAAGTTTCTCCTTGGTGGGGCAGGCAAAACTCGGGTGCGCAAACTTGTGGCACCAACTGCATGAGCGGGTACCCCCCTGGCCTGCCCCCTGTGAGATATACTCCAGGACAAGAAAAGGGTATAGACCCTGCCAAGCTACTGAGGGGAGAGACCGTCTGTCTCTTCTCCCGAGAAGGAGATCTACTGCTGGGGAGGGAGGTCTGCTACCTCCGCTCCATGGGAAACTATGCTGCCGCTGGGGAGAGAGAACGACTGTCTTCTCTACCAAAAAGGAGTTCTGTTTACGGGGAGGGAGGACGACTACCTCCGCTCCCAGGGGATGGCTCTGCTGCTGGGGAGAGAGACCGACTGTCTCCTCTCCCGGCTCCTGGCTCTGCTGCTGGGGAGAGAGACCGACTGTCTCCTCTCCTGGGAAGGGGTTCTGTTTACGGGGAGGGAGGTTGACTACCTCTGCTCCCAGGGAATGGCTCTGCCACTAGGGAGGGAGAGCGACTGTCTCCTCTCCCGGGAAGGGGTTCTGCTGCTGGGGAGAGTTATTGACATCCATCTCTCCCTGCAAGGGGTTCTCTGTAAGGGGAGGGAGGATGCCTACCTCCTCTCCCTGGTTTCCTGGGGGTGTTACAGGTGCTGGGCAGAGGCCGACGGCTCTCTGCCCTGTTGCCAGCACTTCTGCTGGGGTGGCTCCTTTGTCCAGGTCTATAAGCTCGAGCCCAGGCTGCTGATCTGTATCTAGCAGCTCGTCGTCGCTTATGCTCTGTGGCCACACATCTGAGGTGAACCTCCATGATTCCCACAGTGCTGCACCACAGCTCCGTGCAGACTCCGTGGCATGCTGCAGAACTCGGTTTAGCAGCCTCTTGTATGCCTTTTCCAGTTCCCATTCTTGGACAATAAGCGATACCATATCGGATACCAGCCAGGGTACCCCCGAGAGATCCAACATCTGCTCTCGGGAGAGGTAAATGTTTGTTGCTCTCAGTTTCACCCCGCTCCTAAATTCTGGGTCTTCTGTCAACTTTTCTAATAGTAACCCAGGGCCGCCAAAGCCCTCTGTGGGGGAACAATCCTCCAGCCATGGCCATGTTTGCATAGCGAGCCATCGGAGGTCCCGGTAGCCATCCTCCACCCACATCTCTGCCCGGACCAGTCAATCTAGATCTGATAGCCATTCCTCCATGGGCTGCTCTCCCAGGAAAAGCACTCACATGTCCCACCGGACCCAGTACCTCTCATCATCTGTGGGGAGGACCCTTCCATCACAATCCTTTTCTTGTTGAAGCCTCTCCCTCCATAGTTGCCGGCAGACAATGCTTCTGCAGCTCAGCTGGTCCAGTGCAGAACCAGGATCATCCAGCTGGGTCAGTGCCTCCTGTACTCTCCTTAGGTACTCGGCTCCCATAGTTACCAGCTACTGTGGCTCTTCTCTGTCAGCAGGAATCGTGTGGAAGAAGCAGATCCCACTGCTGCCAGCCAATGAGATGGATTCCCCGGCTACCCTGACTAGGTAGCTCCGCCAAACGGGTCCTGCTTCCTTCCTGCTGACTGCATCTATGTAGCTGGCAAGTGACCACAGCCTGTAGCCACCCCTGATGCCCGATAGCACCAGTACTCAGGGTCCCACCCTGTGGCAGACTCCAGCTACCCCGACTGAGTAGCTCTGCCAGAGGGTCCTTCCTTTGCCTGGAACAGGCTACTATGTAGCCCAGGAAAGTGATTTCTATGTAGCCCAGGAAAGTGATTTTAGCTGGAGCTCACCCAAATAACTAGACAGACTAGCCTTCAGGTGAACAAGAACTGATTTTATTGTAAAACATACACTCCTTTTATACACACAGCTCATCTTGATAACACAAAGGACAATCCCACTATTTTCCCGCCATTCCCGCCCCTCCAGACTGACTGGCGCCTCCATAGGAGCCACAGTCCTACATAATCTCAATACATAGGGGTGGGGATTTTGTGGTGATCCCGGTGATGCAGTGGCGGGTGTCCGTTGTGAGACGGCCGACCGTGAGTTCCAGGAGTCCAGACAGCCTACGAGGGTTTTCCTGGTCATACACAAGCTCTTTTCTAAACAAGTTTGGAACACAAAACCATGCAACCAAAAGCTTCCAGAGATGGTGGTTGCTCTGAGGATCCCAAAACCACTGATAAACAACAGGGGTGAGGTTGTAGTGGGGGTTGGGGGTATCCTTAGCTGTCTGGTATCCATGACAGCCAGATCCCAACATCATGGTCAAGATTCAAGAAGATTTCCAGCCTACAAATGGTAAGTATAAAACCTTTATATAATTATACATATACAGGGTCCATAATACAGCAACAATGTTTCAATCCAGCAATTGGTTCTTAGTCATGTCAAAGATTCTATGTACAGGTGTGCCTTTTATACCTATCAAGTAATTATCAAGCTAAGCAACACTGCCATCTTGTGGATATTTTCCAACATACATGTGTTAAACATAGAATTGCAAAATGAAAATACATTTCTTTCTTTTTTTTAAATAATATTTATTAGGTTCATTTACAGGTCAGACAAAAAAAAAAGATTGCCATAAACAATCAAGTCATAAACTAGTTAACATGAACATTCAGCAGCTTATATCAACAAGATTCAAGAAATTACAATAATAAATTGCAAACAGAAAAAAATGCAATAATTCTTATACAGCTTAGTTGACCCGTAAATTATTTTACTTTTTTCTTTCCCCTTTCCCCCCCCAAAAAAGGGGAGGCCCCAGTCCCCCCCCCCTTCCCATTACCCTTATAAATATTTGAGTTAACCACCCCTCCAAAATGTCGAGTATCTATCTGACAAAATCAGTTGTTGAAATAGGAGAGAGTCTGGTAGCGGGGATAAAATCTGAATTTGAGTTTGATCTGGGTGAGATATTATAAAATTTTCCCATTTAGCCAAAAAGGCTGTCAGATTAGTATCTAAAAAAATTAGAGGATCTTTAATGTATATTGCTAGTTGAAACAGCAAATTCTTAACGAAGGCTGCTATGCCAGTGACTTTTTTTATCCTTCCAGCTTCTTAGAATCCTCTGTCTCGCAACTAATATGGCTGTATTAACTAGATGTTTATTCTCTATATCCTTTTCATAGGTGAGGAATAGAACTTGTTCTAGCTTAAAGGGCCACTAAACCCAAAATCTTTCTTTCATGATTCAGATAGAACATACAAATTTAAACAACATTACAATTTACTTCTATTATTTATTTCGCTTCATTTTTTAGATATCCTTATTTTAAGAAAAAGCAATGCACATGGGTGAGCCAATCACATGAGGCTTCTATGTGCAGCAACCAATCAGCAGCTACTGAGCATATCTAGATATGCTTTTCAGCAAAGAATATCAAGAGAATAAAACAAATTAGATAATAGAAGTAAATTAGAAAGATGTTTAAAAATGCATTCTCTTTCTAAATCATGAAAGAAAAAATGTGGGTATCATGGCCCTTTAAGTTTGCTTTTAATAGGTATACATTTATTAAGCCAGAATGCTATTTTAAACCAAAAATGCTGAAATTTTGGGAAAAAATTGAAGGCATGTGTCAGGTCAACATGTAATAGTTTCTTGTCTATTCCAATTAGACATTAGTTTTGGTGTTAAATATGCTCTGTTTAATAGTTTAATATGTGATTCTCTGAATGAGATTGTGCGGGTGTACTCTGAAATCAATATAAAACTCTTTTTAAAGTGTTCAAGATTTAAATTACTAACATCCACCCGCCATTTAGCATACAGATCTAATATTTTGTCTTTAGCTTCTAGCGAGATTATGTTTTTGTATAGCTAAGAAATTGAATGTTTCCCAGTCCGATAGATATCAATAATTGAGTCTATATTTCTAACACTATTTGGATTATATTCTGCCAATTTATTAGAGTCAACAAAAGGTTGGATTTGTAGGTAAGCAAAAAATTGAGTTCTCTTTAGATTATACTCTTTAACTAAAGAATCAAAAGTTTTAACAGATTTATTCTGCGTATCAATTATTTGACAAACTTGAGTTAGCCCTTTTTGAGACCAATCATAAAAGGTATGGGTTTCTATACCACTTATAAATTGTGGATTACCCATTATAGGTAAATGTTGTGATATTTTGTAGTTAATCTGAAAGCTTTGACACACTTTCTTCCAGGCTACTACTATGTTGTATACAGTATATTTTAAGGCCATTTTTTCAGGGGATTTAAAAAGAGAATGATGCAATAAACCCTAAGAGATAAGGGAGAAATTACATCCTCCTCACTTTGATAATTAGTTATGTATTCTGCACCTGTTAGCCAGTCTATTGCAATTTTGGCCATACACGTCCAATTATATAGTTTTAAATTTAGAAAGCAAACCCCCCGTCTACTCTCAGATGCGCTAGTTTCTTAAGTGCTATACGAGGCTTCCCTTTACCCCAAATAAATTGAACACATTGTGAGTCAAATGTATGGAGATCTTTAGAAGGGATAAAGACTGGTATGTTTTGCATCAAAAACAGAATTTTAGGAAAAAGCATCATTTTAATAAGAGACACTTTTGCGGATAGAGATAATTGCAATTTTGCCCAGTTTTTAGGATCGATAAGCATTTCTGCCAGACTGGTGGATAATTCAGCATGTACCATTCACTAGGATTGTTAGATAGAGTTATTCCTAGATACTTGATTTTACCAGGTGCTTGTCTAAAATGATTTGAAAACAAGCTATTCCTTGTTTTTAAGATCCACAGAATTTCTGACTTATTTAAATGTATTTTATACCCTGAAAATTTTCTAGATTTACCAATTGAATCAAGAATGAGAAGTATATTTCTCCTAGTATTGCTAATGTAGAAAAGAACGTTGTCTGCATACATGGATAAGGTGATTTTCTTGTCGTCCATTAAGATCCCTTCTAGTCTTTCCCTGCAATATATTGCCAAAGGTTACAATGCTATATTAAAAAGTAGTGACGATAACGGGCAGCCCTGTCTGGTTCCTTTCCGTAATATTAGAATTGGAGAGATTAGACCATTTATATTTTTATAGGAAACTGGATCATGATAAATTACAGTAGTTTGATGCACTTTATAAAATCCCCTGCTATCCCAAATCTATCTAAGGCTGTAAAGAGATGATCAAAAAAGTTCCAAGAAGGAAAGTTGCCAGTAAACAAAATAGTAAAAAACAAAATCTTTATTTCAATTATTTAAAAGTGGAATGTGGTTCTGACTGAATGCTCTATGAGATTAATGAAATTGCTGATTAGTATAAAAACAAATATGTTGATAAAACTCAGATTAGAAATTGAGGAGGTTCAATTGCTTCTGAATGATCTTTGTAGTATGCCAGATTATCCTAAATTTGATTCCCTGTTACAGAAAGTAATATCGGAAGCCAAAAATGAATTAATTACCATCAAACATACAACATTTTTGCGAGACAAATCTAATTATGACATTGGCAAGATATACATCTGGAACAGGGGCCAAAGGTTCCAGCATAGAAGAAATCAGAATAGGAGTAGAGGTTTTAGAAGGAATAGAGGATCTAGACAGAGAAATAGAGGTAACAGAACTGTAACATTCTCAGATAGTGAGGCTGAGTCAGGTGATGAGGGAACTCAGTCAGTATCTGAAGAGAATTACATACAGGAACAGACATTGAGAAATACAGAACACAATAGAGGAACAGGCAGAGGACGTGCTATGTATACAAGAATGAATACATGGCAGGGCCCCAATAGAGCACATGCCAAACAGCAGCCTAGAATAATGGGAACACATGCACATGCTTCAGGTAGATACCAACCTACACATGATAGTAGATATACACAAGATCCTCCCATTACTGGAGCTATAGGTGGAGTAGATGAAGAACGTGCTCAATTAGAGCAGGTTTTTCGAGTAGACCAGCATCACAGGGAAGGAGGAGGAGGAATGATAACCCCACAGGAAATTCAACAGGGACGGTACCCAATGAGACAAACTCGAGTGCCATCCAAGTACAAGCCATAGTGAATTTATCTGACTATACTCCCACTAGAGAAGAGGAACAGGTCCTTAGCTTAGGATTAGGTTATGTACCTTCCACGAATTTTAACTTATTTCGTACCATGCTGGATGTAAATAAATTTGTGCGTAACATAACACTGCGTAAGCACTTTTTTACAACCCAACCAGATTCAGCATTAACTGAAAGAGATCATATTAGTACAGAAGATAATGTGAATTTGAATTTCTCTGAAATATGTGACCTAATTTCTCTTAAAGATCTAGAGAGTGAAAGTAGTGCTGAACATGAGAGAGAAGGAATAATTAGAAATACCAAAAAATACAAGAATCCATCTACTTTTTACCCTGTACAAAGCAGGGGAAAAATAATAGAGACATTCTACAACAGAGTAGAGAATGATCTGAGAAGACTTTCTAATGATCATCAGAGGCCTAAACATAACTTGACTAAAATGCAACAGCTTGCATTAAATAACTTGGGAAAGAATGAGAACTTGGTGATAAAGCAGGCGGATAAGGGGGGTTCAGTTGTGCTCATGAATAGATCTTATTATGTTGCTGAAGCACTGAGACAACTGAACAACCCTGCCAGCTATGAAAAACTGAACCACAATCCTACTAAAAACTTTCAGCGTCGACTTATGCACCTTTTGGATGGGGCACTGGAACAGGGTTTGATTAACAGTGACACCTTGAAATATCTATATGTAGAAAACCCTGTAATACCAATTTTCCATCACTTACCAAAGGTGCATAAGTCGACCAGTAATGTCCAGGGTAGACCTATTATAAGTGGAATAGGTTCAATGCTAGAACACTTATCTGAATGGCTGGATGACATTCTCCAGCATTTAGTGAAGCAGTTACCCAGCTATATCAGAGACTCAAAACATGTCATTAATGTGGTCGAACAGCTTGAATGGAGCAAGGACTCAGGATGGCTCACTATTGATGTTGTAGCCCTCTACTCATCAATACCCCATGACAAGGGATTAAAAGCTATACATTATTTTTTGATGAGGGAAACAGCATATAGTGAGCCATTAATTGCCTTCATAATGGAAGTTACTCATTTCCTTTTAACACACAATTTTTTCCAGTTCGAGGGAGAATTCTATCTGCAGAGGTGTGGGACGGCTATGGGCGCCAAGTTTGCGCCCACCTACGCCAACCTATACATGGGTTGGTGGGAGCGATCCCACATCTTTGCAGATGGGAATACTTTCAGACCATACATTGGACTATACTGTCGTTTTATAGACGACCTGCTATTGATTTGGAGAGGAAATGGTGAACAAGTAAAGGAGTTTGTTGAATTATTATGTTGTAATGACCTAAATTTAAAGTTCACTTATGAATACAACAGCTCCAAAATACATTACTTGGATCTTGAACTGAAGGGGTGGCCCTCAGGGGCTATTACCACTGAAGTATATAGAAAACCCATTTCGGGCAATAGCCTTCTACAAGCTAGAAGTTGCCACCCACGCCATGTCCCCTATTCGGTGGCGAAGGGACAATTTGTCAGTCTAAAACGGAATTGTATGTTACCAAACAGTTTTTAAAAGCATGCGGATGACTTGCAGAATAGGCTCCTGGATAGGGGATATGGCATGAGTGTGATCAAAAGAGCTAGACAAGAAGTAGCAAGTACAGACAGAAGGAGTCTCCTCAGAGATGTAAATAAAAATAAAAACAAATCAATGAGTAAGTTAACTTTTGTGACTCATTATTCCAATCAATACCAACAGATTTGTGGAATAATACGTAAACACTTTAGGTTGTTAGTGGCAGAAGAATCCTTGGTAGAATCAGTCAATAATGGTTGTAGGTTCTCTTACAGACGTAATAGAACTGTTGGAAACATTGTTTCACCTTCCCAACTAAGGAAATCAGGGCCCAGACCAGAACCCTCCTCATGGTTAAGACACACAGGAACATTCAGATGTGGATACTCAAATTGTAAGGCATGTGAGCATGTCCAAGTAGGTACAACTTTTAGCTCTACAGTTACGGGAGAAAGTTTCAATATAGCAGAATGTTTAAACTGCAGAGCAACTTATTGCATTTATTTGCTCTGGTGCTCCCACTGCAATCTGCAGTATGTAGGGTTAACCACTAGGGAGGTAAGGTCTCGAATTCGCAAGCATTTATCCACTATAAAAGTGGGTAAAATCAGTACACCTCTAGTGGATCATTTTGTCAAGAAACATGATAAAAATTGCAATTCTCTAAGATGGACAATCATAGAGAAGGTCAAACCAAATAAGGGAGGAGGGGACATGTTTCAAACATTGTCCCGCCAAGAGATGTATTGGATATTCAGACTTCGGACCAAGTTACCTCTTGGTCTGAACTCTGAATATGATTTTATAAATTACTGGAGTTAATCATCCTGTTGAAATTAACTAACATATACATATGGGCTTTGCAATGGTAAAGTCATATCCTGGGGTGTTTTCAATATAAATTTTATATACTACACATAGGTACACTGAATCAACATGTGCATGTGCTCTGAAAGTATCATTAATTAAATGAGATCTTATACATTTAGAGTGAATTAATTATTAATTTATAAACTAGTCATATCCATTAGGATACATATGTTTAAAATGATCTTTCCATCCATCAATATTCAGTCAGTCGCCTTTATGATGATAAAGAATCTCTCTACTCATTAGTACCATTAAAAAGGGTATTGTACAAGGATTAATGTGATACACTCCGTGAGGAATATTTACTAAAATCAAAAAAATGTGTCTCTAAAATGAGATATGTTTCAAACTTTAAATCTCAAGATTTGGAGTATTAAAATTTAAACCCTAACATATATCTATAACTCAATAGATTAGAAATTTTATAAGATAATACCATGTCCTAGCAATAACTTATGATCTATAAGTTAGTTAATTATTTTGTATATAGTAATACTATTTAAACTGTAGATTATGGCATTCAAACGGTTCTTGTTTAGATTTTGTATAATGAATCAAATTTACTATGTATTGAACGTATGATTGATCCCCTGTACCTTTAAATGTGAAAAGCAGGTAATTTCCTGTGACCAATCAGGGCCCAGTGAGGGCTTTTTAAATCTGTGCACACACTTTGTTTTTAAGGACTATGAATACGGCTCACGCCGAAACATGTCAGTCTTAGTTAGTTAAAGGGGAATGATGTCCCATCACTTTTAAATAATTGAAATAAAGATTTTGTTTTTTACTATTTTGTTTACTGGCGACTTTCCTTCTTGGAACTTTTATTTGGATATATTATTGCCAGAAAAGCCAGTAAAACACCCTGCAGTATCGTTTGTGTGCAACAGCTTTTATGTAATTTTCTACCTTTGAAGGAGCGCAACCGAAGGATATCTTTTCAACTCCAAGTCACACTATTCTCCTCCTGCTTTCATACCTGTATTGGATCCTATACTCAACCGGAGTTGAGTTCCGTGAGAACCCCTAAGCAGCCGGTGTATGCGAAGCAAGGAGGCGTGGTGCAGTCACTACGAAAGTGACGTCATCGGCACTACGCAAACAAGGATAGTCGCTCAGCCGCGCATTGTGGACAGACCGGAGTCTGGGAGCAGAACTATCACACACTTGACAACAGGTAAGAAGCTATTTATTTACTCACTTGCTCAACCGCTTAGTGTGGACAGACCGGGTTCTGGGAGCGTTAAAGTCTCAAGCAGGAAACTGGTGAGAAGCCTTTTACTACTACTATTGCTGCTGTTTTACTGTTTATATTGTGGCATGCTCAGCGCTTAAGGGGTTCTGAAGAAATTGGAGAGGCAAAAGTGTGTAAAGAGACTGCTCGAGTACTATCATATTAGAAAGGAACATTTACATATGCAGACCTATTAAAAACCACAGATATCCACAAATGGGGCGCTACTTATACAGACTCAAAGGTGTAAGAATTGCAACTACCTTATGTTTTTGACAGGTTGCTTAATACATATTATTATTATTGTTGGACAGTCTGCTGGATTATACTAATATTGAGATTATACACAGACGAGTAAATACTATAGTGAACTCTTTTTGTCTTTTTCTGTAAAGAGATGATCCCATGAAATACAGTTAAATGGCTTTTCGGCATCAACCGTCAACAAGGCAAAGTCCGACTGTCTACAAGACTTATCTTTATTACCAGCAAACATCTGTTCTATTAAAAACATGGCAGTTCTGATGTTCTTCTGTACAGTCCTACCCTAAATGAATCCAGTCTGATCTGTATGGATTATGTCCTCTAAGATTCCCTTGAGCCTATTTGCCATTATGCTGGCTGCAATTTTGTATTCAACATTAAGTAAGGATATTGGGCGATATGAATCCATTGATTCAGCGTCTTTATCTTTTTTGTGAATTAATATAATATTCGCTGCCGCAAAATATCTTGAGGGTTTAATATTATTAACAAAATAATTGTTGAGCAAGCCTGCAAGAATATGGGTTACCTTCTCCATATTATAGTTTATAGAATTCAATTGGGATTTGGTCTGGGCTAGGGACCTAGCCATTTGCAGAGTTACCGTATTTATAGCTTGTATGATGTCTTCAGTGGTTGTCTCATTATTGAGCAAATTTAGTTGGTCTAAGCTAATCTTAGGGGTGATAATGCTATCCCAGAAACTGGATTTTGCCTTTTGATCAATTTTATCAGCTGTATAATATATTGTTTGAATAAAAGCATTTTAATGTCAATTTTGCATGTATTTCTACAAAATAGAATTTAAATTTATCACATGCATATTATTGAATTTATCTTTAATAAAACCATATTAAAATTAAACAAACCTATACATAAAATTAAAAATTCAGAATCATGCAACATTTACATTTCTCAGGTACATCTTAAAGGAACAGTGACTAGTCAAAATCTTTATTAAGCCCTTTGGGTTGTAGGGAATCCAGTTTCCTAATCCAGAACATTTCTCTTTTATTTATTTATTTCTCACCCACATAAATCCTAGCACAAGGACACTTAATAATATATATTGCATATGTACTCCTACATGTTAGATAGTCTTTTATTCTATATTTAGCCCCATTTATGGGATGAAAAAAAATGTCACCCTCAATTACAGAATAGATAAACACAATCTATATTGTGATTGGGACCTGTCTCTATCCCTGCAGCCTGCACAGTGTTGGAGCTGGTATGTGCTGATCTCTCATATACTTTCTGTACCCTAAATTACAGAACTACAATGGCTGCAGTGTAAACAGGGATAACACCCAGTTCTGTTGGATCCTATTCGTGTTTGTACACTTAAAGGACCAGTCAACACAGTAGTTTTGCATAATCAACAAATGCAAGATAATCAGACAATGCAATAGCACTTAGTCTGAACTTCAAATGAGTAGTAGATTTTTTTTCTGACAATTTTAAAAGTTATGTCTATTTCCACTCCCCCTGTACCATGTGACAGCCATCAGCCATTCACAAATGCATGCACACTTATTCTTGCACATGCTCAGTAGGAGCTGGTGACTCAAAAAGTTTAAATATAAAAAGACTGAGCACATTTTGTTAATGGAAGTAAATTGAAAAGTTGTTTAAAATAGCTGCTCTGTCTGAATAATGAAAGTTTAATTTTGATTGAGTGTCTCTTTAATTTCTTACTCCCTATGTCAGCATGAACTAAAACATCTTTCAAAACTTTTACTTTTTTATATGCTGTCATTGGTCTCTCTTGAAAGCTTTCAATATGTGGATTACAGTCTTTTAAAATGTACCAATATGTATTCAAGATATTTGTGATTTTTGGACCCAAGCTGTTATAATTGGCCACAAATATCATTCTATCTTCTTTGTCACTCTTATTCTTTCTTATTTGTTGATCATCATTTTTATTAACAGATTAAAGTTGATCATTGATCAATTTTCAGGGCAGCCTCTTGCTTTAAATTTCTTTGCCATTTCATCTAACCTTAAATTACATCTCCCTTTATCAGTAACAATTCTTTTAACTCGTATGAACTGGCTCTTTGGTATAGCTTCTAGTGTGTTCACTGGATGAAAACTATTATATTGAAGCACTTTATTTTTTTTTTATTTTTTTTATTTTAAATTTTATTGAGGAAACAGTATATGCATACAACAATCATGTCATAAACATCACTACAATTATTCACAACACAATTGGATAAGAGACATATATTCACTTCATATAAATTTTCTCAATACTATTTACGGTTCTAGATATATGGAAATATTTTTGCATTACAATATATAAAACCAAAAGCGCTGCTTTATGTCTTATTTTTAACTAGGAACTTAAAACTTAAATCTTAAATATGGCTCCCACTGTCATCTTAGAAGTCTGATTATAGTTCAAGTCCCGCCCGCGACCCCGGCCGTTGGTCACGAGAAGGCTCCACCTTTTGCTTCCTCCCTTAATACAAGAGTCGTGACTCTTGGTAGTCAAGACCCCCATGATAAAACTACTGCACAGGATGCCTCCCCGGAGATCCCCCACTAACCTCCACAGAAGTCACATCAATATGCGATGCAGCAAACATAAGGGTGATTCGTAAAGAAGACTAAGGGATGCTGGTACATAGACAGGAGCTGCTATACTTGTTATTTGCTGCCAGTGATAGGAAAACCATGTCACTCTTATTCTCTTTATGAGAAAGTATAGAAACTGGATATTTAATCTAACCTCGCAATGCATAAACACCGCTAAAACACAGTTTTGTATAAAACATAATAAAAGAAATATGCATATAAAATCGGAGTATAACATTCATTTGCATAACAGAGTTTTAGTAACATATACGTGTGAGTAGAAACATGCTGCAACATCATATGTTTGCTTAAAGTACCTCTAGTAATATAAACCTAAATGTAAGAACTGGTTATATGAACAATTAATTACATAGGGCAAAGTCCTGCTTGCCTACGTTATTTCCAGACCCACATCAGAGGTTCCAATCAAATCGCCTGATTTAGCACGTCTACCGGGGTCCCTTTCATTGAAGTCGGAAAGAACATTAATCCATAGTAAGGGAACCACACTCAGTCCAGAAACTGGGTTGTCCGACAGCCAATTTTGAGACACAAGGATATCGGGAGCAGTCCGAGAGTCCCACTCATGCTCCCCGGTCCACTCTGCATTCAGTATGGTCGTAAACAACGACTCGGTCCCTTGCGATAGGTTATTGTGCGGTACTAGTAGATGCGTAGTTGTAGATTGACCCGCTTTCCTGGGAAGCCGGTATTTGGGTGGGAATGAGCCTTTAGTAGTTGAAGGGGCTGTCACGCTCTTGGACTTTGGACTATATGGAGAGTATTGTATTGACTCCTTTTGGGTTGATTTAGATGTATGGAGCAAAGATGAATTTTTGTGAAAATGCTTCAGCTGCAGGGAGGGCTCCAGGGGGGCGCCCGTTTCCGCGGCACCAACTCCCCACGCAGCCACCTCTAAAGCTCCATCTGTACTCATCTTTATACTGCGTGTCTGTTGTATGTCCATTAGATTGTCCTTGGGGGCTCTTTGGAGCAAATCCAACATGCATGCTTCCAGCTTTATAAGAATGCTATCCATGCGGGCCGTCAAATCGTGTTCTCTCTCAGCCGCCATATTTATTTCAAAAGAGGGTATTTGGTAGTTCTATATCCTCTGTTAAAGTTAGTGTTTTTTTTCCGAAGTCACCTCAGGGGTATGCAAGGTAATAGTATGCTGCTCGTGTTCCTGATCTCGGCAAAATACCTCGGCTTGCCGAGGGGGGAAACGCTGCCTGCAATGAGCCGCCGCTCCAGGCCTTATTTGTCCAATCTTGTGATCCGGCGTCAAAAATACAGCAGGTAGCTTAAATATTGTTTTAATGCCGAGTATCTCCGTGATACTAGCTGTTAGATTAGTAATTATGCTGTAAGGGGTTTCCCGTATCGGCAGTTTTAGGATTTTCAGCCGGAGCTCTAAGAATCTGCGGCCATTTCAGACCGCTGCTAGGACACGCCCCCCCGAAGCACTTTATTTTTATCTGTTGGCTTAGTATATAAATCTGTTTTTGGAAATCCCTCGTCAATATATACAAAGGTGTCTAAAAATTGGACACCTATTTTGCTCATGTTCAATGTAAACTTAAGACCAGATACTACTAAAATCAAGTGATCAACAAACTCCAATAGGCTCCCAACATCGCCCAACCATATGGCAAAAATATTGTCGATGAATCTCCACCAGGCGGCACCATGCCGCAAAAATAATTTATGTGGGTATACAAATTTTTCTTCCACATGAGACATATAAATATTGGCATAGGTTGGGGCGACGTTAAAGCCCATTGCTGTTCCCTGTTTTTGCAAAAAGAAATGATCCTGAAACAAAAAAAATTTTTGGGAAAGAATAAGATAACAAATTAACCAAAAATTGGATCTCTTCATCACCATATCTGTTATCCATTTTAAGTGTATTTACACTGCAGAGATGCTACTAGTATGTTTGAGGTGTATAGACTCATTAAGTCTAACGTATATAAGATACATTTATTGCCAATATAACCAATATTCTTTAGTTTGTTTAAAAAAATCATTAGTATCCCTTAGGTATTAGTATGATTTCGGGAGAAAAGGTTGTAACACCTTATCTAAAAATACAGAAATTTTGGAAAATACTGAGTTTACCCCTGCTACTATAGGGCGGATGAAATTCATCCTTGTGGATTTTTGGTATTACATATAAAACAGGACTTTTTTGTTTGATAAGTGCTGTGTATTGCATGTAAAGTGTTATTCCTCAAAGTGCAAGTGCTCACAGAATTGTACAACACATCCACATTATCTGTTACTTGGTTATTATATATATTTAGTATACAGTCCACTGCATTAGAGTCTTTTGGCATTAAAGGGTTAGAAACTTTGTCTGCAATGTCTTGAACTAAAGTTCCATTATTGGTAATGATCTTTAGGTTGTCCATCAAACACTCAGTAATATTCATTTGTGTAAAGCCAGCAGGAATTGTATCACCAACACACATTGCCGGAGTGAGTCCCATATTAGCCAACATGCCCCCTCCATGTAAATACAATTGATCATTTATGTGCTCAAGTTGGGTGCTCATACATATATTTTTATCCACAGCCGTGTTATCTTTATGGTACCTGTTCACCTCTGGTGCCTCTGTGTTGGTCGGTGCTAGTGCCGGTAGTAACCGCACTGATATCCCAGTGTCCGTCGAGCTCTCTGTCACTCCGGCTGTGACGTCAGGTAGTAGACGCC
The DNA here is from genome assembly GCF_027579735.1 of Bombina bombina. Lineage (NCBI taxonomy): Eukaryota > Metazoa > Chordata > Amphibia > Anura > Bombinatoridae > Bombina > Bombina bombina. The sequence goes on from NC_069508.1 coordinate 17,775,277, forward strand.
TCTTGCTAGGCTTCCGCCCGGCGCGGTGTGATCTACGTCTGAGTCTTCGGTTAAAATCTCATAGACAATTCAGAACCACTGTTACTGCTGTTGTCATCCTGGGCATGGTGTTTCCTACCCCTCGTTCTTTGATCTCGTCGGACACGGAAATATCAGCGCTGTTACTACCGGCACTAGCATCGACCAGCGTAGAGGCACCAGAGGTGAACAGGTACCATAAAGATAACACAGCTGTGGATAAAATGATATGTATGGGCACCCAACTTGAGAGCATAAATGATCAATTGTATATACATGGAGGGGGCATGTTGGCTAATATGGGGCTCACTATGGCAATGTGTCTTGGTGATACAATTCCTGCTGGCTTTACACAAATGGGGAATATTACTGAGTGTATGATGGACAGCCTAAAGATCAATACTAATAATGGAACTTTAGTTCATGATATTGCAGACAAAGTTTCTAACCCTTTAATGCCAAAATACTCTAATACAGTGGACTGTATACCAAATATATATAATAACCAAGCAACAGATAATGTGGATGTGTTGTATAATTCTATGAGCACTTGCACTTTGAGGAATAACACTTTACATGCAATACACAGCACTGATTTGCACTTATCAAACAAAAAATACTAGCACTTGCACTTTAAGGAATAACGATTCATATAAAATGCACAGCACTGATTTGCACTTACTAAATAAAAATACTAGTTTGCACTTTGAAGACAAATGCACTGATGGTAACTTATTAAATAATATTTCTAATTATGCCTTATCAGAAAATGAGTACACAATTTTAAACAAAGGCTTATCATTTTGTTTACCTAACACTTGTGATGAATTTGTCACCCAACAGGACCTACAAAGATTCTATAGGAAATAAAACTTAAGATTCACTTTGCCATGTTGGCTGGTATGTTGGATCCTGTTGGGTCACAAAAATCACAGAAAATACACAAAAATGTTTAGTTCAATGATCTTAAAGATTTTGGGATTCAAGGGAAAGTACATTTACACCATCCACTCCACACAGTGTTGCTACTTATGCTAAACTGGTTCAGAAAGAGGTAGACAGTCAATTGAGAAGAAACAAAAAGAGGAGACTAGTACAAGCTAGCAAAAAAGAGAAAGAAGCAGTTAACCAATAAAAACAACAAGGAATTAATAATAAAGGAGGCGGACAAGGGCGGAGCTGTTGTTCTGTTAAATAAGGCTGACTATGTACAAGAAATAGAGAGACAATTAAGTGATACCCAGGTATATAATCCCTTGATGGGAGATCCTCATTCAAATCAACAAGGAGACATATAACAAATCAGGCAGTAAAAGTGGGTATTATAGCAGAAAAATTTGAAGAATCTTTAATTGAGAAAAATCCAATAAGGCCTGTTTTATATGTACTACCAAAAATCCACAAGGAAGAATTTCATCCGCCCGGTTGCCTTAAAGTAGCAGGGGTAAACTCAGTATTTCCCCAAATTTCTGTATTTTTAGATAAGGTGTTACGACCTTATCTCCCTAAATCATCCTCATACCTAAGGGATACTAATTTTTTTCAAACAAACTAAAGGATATTGGTTATATTGGCAATAAATGTATCTTATATATGTTAGACATAACAAGTCTATACACCTCAATCAAACATACTAGTGACATATCTGCAGTGTAAATACACTTAAAATGGATAGCAGATATGGTGATGAAGAGGTCCAATTTTTGGTTGATTTGTTATCTCTTATTCTTTATCAAAATTATTTTTTGTTTCAGGATCATTTCTTTTTGCAAAAAACAGGAAACAGCAATGGGCTCCAACATTGCCCCAACCTATGCCAATATTTATATGTCTCATGTGGAAGAACAATTTGTAAACCCACATAAATTATTTTTGCGGCGTTGTGCCGCCTGGTACAGATTCATTGATGATATTTTGGCATATGGTTGGGTGATGTTGGGAGCCTATTGCAGTTTGTTGATCACTTGAATTCAGTAGTATCTGGTCTTAGGTTTACATTGAACATGAGCAAAATGGGTGTCCAATTTTTAGACACCTTTGTATATATTGACGAGGGATTTCCAAAAACAGATTTATATACTAAGCCAACAGATAAAAATAAAGTGCTTCAATTATAATAGTTTTCATCCAGTGAACACACTAGAAGCTATACCAAAGAGCCAGTTCATGCGAGCTAAAAGAATTGTTACTGATAAAGGGAGATGAAGGTTAGATGAAATGGCAAAGAAATTTAAAGCAAGAGGCTACCCTGCAAAATTGATCAATGATTAACTTGAATCTGTTAATAAAAATGATGATCAACAGATAAGAAAGAATAAGAGTGACAAAGGAAATAGAATGATATTTGTGGCCAATTATAACAGCTTGGGTCCAAAAATCACAAATATCTTGAATAACTATTGGTACATTTTAAAAGACTGTAATCCCCATATTGAAAGCTTTCAAGAGAGACCAATGACAGCATATTAAAAAAAGTAAGTTTGAAAGATGTTTTAGTTCATGCGGACATAGGGAGTAAGAAATTAAATGTACAAACACGATGGATCCAACATTTTATCCCTGTTTTCACTGCAGCCATTGTAGCTCTGTAATTAAGGGTGACATTTTTTTCATCCCATAAATGGGACAAAATATAGAATAAAAGACTATCTAACATGTAGGAGTACATATGCAATATACATTATTAAGTGTCCTTGTGCTAGGATTTATGTGGGTGAAACGAGTAGGGAGGTCAGAGAAAGAATGACTAAACACAAGTCTAATATTAGGACAAATAATTAAGATGCCCCCCTTTCCTATCACTTCCTCTCCATGGGCCACAGCCAACAGCCAGTTGAGTTTTCAAGTAATACAACATGTGCCTAGACCCAGGAGGGGAGGTGATAGGGAATTAATACTAAAGAAAAGAGAAATGTTCTGGTTTAGGAAACTGGATTCCTTACAACCCAAAGGGCTTAATAAAGATTTTGACTGACCACTGTTCCTTTAAGATGTACCTGAGAAATATAAATGTTGCATGATTCTGAATTTTTAATTTTATGTATAGGTTTGTTTAATTTTAATATGGTTTTATTAAAGATATATTCAATAATATGCATGTGATAAATTTAAATCCTATTTTGTAGAAATACATGCAAAATTGACATTGAAATGTCTTTTAATTTTGCAATTCTATGTTTAACACATGTATATTGGAAAATATCCACAAGATGGCAGTGTTGCTTAGCCTGATAATTGCTTGATAGGTATAAAAGGCACACCAGTACAAAGATTCTTTGAGATGACTAAGAACCAATTGGTGGTTTGGGACGTTGTTGCTGTTGCTGTATTATGGACCCTGTATAAGTGAATAAAGGTTTTTTTACTGACCATTTGGAGGCTGGAAATCTTCTTGAATCAGGACTTGGGCAATCCCTGTGATGATGAAGTTACTATCGGTCCTGTATTTTTTGGCAACTGGATTGTTCCAATCTGTGACAAGTCTAGGCGGTATGAGCCAGGCAACCTTCTCCTGTCATCTGAAGGTTGTCCTTAAGGTTTTGCACCAATGCCAAGTCCATGATTTACATTTCCTCAAAACACCGGAGGAGTGGCATGATGTCAAGCTACAGTTTTATAATCTTGCTGGGTTGCCAAAAGTATTGGGGGTGATAGACTGCACACATATATTGATGCAGCCTCCTAGGGGAAGAGAGGAGTAATCCTGGGACAGGAAGCAGAACTACTCACTGAATATCTAGGTAATCTGTGATGCCAGGTTGAGAATCATGAGCATCCACTCTGGATTGCCTGGTTCAAGTCACGATTCCTTCATCCTCCAGAATTCATACATATTCTAACGGTTCCAGGAGGAACAAATGCAACAGGGGATCCTAATAGGTAAATATCTCTTATACATTTTCACATATGTATATTATAGGGTTAATTCATTCAGATTGCTAATATCAATGCTCTATTTCTTTAACGCAGGCGATTCTGGATATTCTTGTCTTCCGTGGCTCTTCACACCCATCAATAACCCCAACAGAAAGGAAGAGGTACGCTACAATGAGGCGCACAACGATACGAGCTCCGTGATTGAGAGCACCTTTGGCGTATTGAAGAGCCGTTTCCGATGCTTGGACACTTCCAGCGGGGTTCCTCAGTGCGCCCCCTCCAAAGTCTCAATTATTTTCCTTATCTACTCTTTGTTACACAACATTGCCATTAACATGCCTGATAAAGATCTGGAGAGTATGGATGTCCCCGAGTATGACAATAATTTAGCACCATTATAGCAAAATGATGCAAGGGTAGTCTAAGCTCGAGCAGACTATATTCAGGCTGTTTATGGTCAATAATGGTGTCTTGATTGACTGTGTAACATCCAAACATGTTTATTTTTGTAATATTATTTTACAGTATTGCGTTTTTCCAAAATATGTTAATTTTGGTTATCTTGCAATTATTGACTTTAAAAAATATCTTTCAATAAAGCTTATTTGTTGTACACTCGACTCTGTTTTTCATTCTAAATTGATTTTAATCTCTCATGTTTGTGAATGTTAAGGTGACAGCAAAGTCAAAATTAAACCTTAATGAATCAGATTGGGCATGTCATTTTAAGCAACGTTACTATTTCGCTTTTTCTTCTAATGTGCTTTGTTCTCTTTGTATTCTTATTTAAAATATACACCCAGGTAGCCTCATATGATAATATCTAAATACTTGAAGGGTGCCTCTTATCACATGCTGTTTTATTTGCTTTTCAAAACAGGGAAGGACTATTTCATGTGAGCCTTATAGATAGCATTGTGATCTCGCACGTAGCTTGTGGCAGACACTGCACTAATTGGCTAATATGCAAGTCAACTGATAATAAATAAATATCATGTAATCAGAGGGCTGTCAGGAGATGCTTAGATGCAATGTAACAAGAGGTAAAAAATATAGTAACGGGACATGAAACACAAAGATTTTCTTTCAGGATTTATGTAGAACATAAAATATTTAACAACTTTCCAGTTTACTTCTATTATCAAATTTGCTACATTCTCTTGGTATCATTTGTTGAAGGAGCAGCAATGCACTACTGGTTTCTAACTGAACACATGGGTAAGCAAATCACAATCGGTATATAAATATGCAGACAACAATCAGCAGATGGAACCTATTTTATTTTCTGCTCCTGAGATTACCTACACATTTTCTTCATCAAAGGATAACAAGAGAATGAAGCAAATGAAATAATAGAAGTAAATTAGAAAGTTCATTACAATCACATGCTATTTATAAATCCTGAAAGAAAATATTAGTGATTCATGTCCCTTTAATAGAAGTGTGCTGTTTATGCAAAACTGGTGATTGGCTAATAAATGGAGTATCTATCCTTTTTAACAATAAAACCTCAGGTGTAGATTGACCCTTTAATAAACTAAGCAAAGTATATCTTGCCCATACATTTAATTTGAACATCGGGTATTTTAAAAAAAAAAAAAAAGGATTATGTAAATCAAATAAAAACAAACAAATAAAAATTAAGAAAATCATTTAATCCATGAAAATCTTAAAATAATAACACAAAACATTTTTAATGTATAATACAAAATAAAAGTAACAAATATAGATTATAAAAAAAAAGATATACAAAAATAAATAAAAGAAAATAATGCCCTAGGGTTTGGTTCGCTTAGAGGCAGGGGGAGATTGTGGGGGTGATTTCTCCCTTGCAGACCTCCCATGGAGCAACATAAATACATTCCTTTCTGGTTGTCTTCGTCTGCCCTCTCCCTACGCTCCAGCTCCATCTGCTCGATAGCTACCTTGGCCCTGTCTACTACTGACCTCTCCCTATGTAAATCTAACCTCTCCCTAACTACTCTTTCCCTTTCTAAATCGAATCTGTGCCTATGTCTTAATTCTCTTTTCCTTTCTAAAGTTAATCTTTCCCTATCTATTGGCAATCTCTCCCTATCTAACTCTATTCTGTCCCTATCTAATTGAATGCCCCTCTCTAGTATCTGCCCCTGTTGCTCAACAGATAATCTTAATGCCCCATGTAACTCCTGGTGATCAACCCTGTACTGCCTCCCCAGAATCAACATTTCTCTCATTGCTGCATCTTCATTTAGAGGCAGAAGTTCAGGGGCAGGATCAGCACGGCCAGGAGCTGCTCGGGCACGAGCAGCAGGGGCAGCAGGGGCAGCTGGGGCAGGAGGGGCATCAGGGACAAGAGCATCTGGATAATATGTTCCCTGGGAGATTTACTGCTCCTGTGATTCCTGAGACAGGATCTTTCCCAGGAACTCCTCCTCTTGATCCTCATCCATGGTTGCTCTTACCCCCCAAAGACAAAGGGTCAGCTCCTCTTCAATATCACGTCCGGTATCTAAAGTTAAGTAAAAAATATTACAATCACACGTAATTTCAAGTGAAACCTTAATGGCATATGAAATTCAAAATGAAACGTTCATGATTCATATAGAGAATTTAAATGTAAGACACTTTAGTTTAATATGCATGATTCATATAGAGAATATAAATATAAGACACTTTAGTTTAATATGCATGATTCATATAGAGAATATAAATATAAGACACTTTAGTTTAATATGCATGATTCATATAGAGAATTGAAATATAAGACACTTTAGTTTAATATGCATGATTCATATAGAGAATTGAAATATAAGACACTTTAGTTTAATATGCATGATTCATATAGAGAATATAAATATAAGACACTTTACTTTAATATGCATGATTCATATAGAGAATTTAAATATAAGACACTTTAGTTTAATATGCATGATTCATATAGAGAATTTAAATGTAAGACACTTTAGTTTAATATGCATGATTCATATAGAGAATATAAATATAAGACACTTTAGTTTAATATGCATGATTCATATAGAGAATTTAAATATAAGACACTTTAGTTTAATATGCATGATTCATATAGAGAATATAAATATAAGACACTTTAGTTTAATATGCATGATTCATATAGAGAATATAAATATAAGACACTTTAGTTTAATATGCATGATTCATATAGAGAATTTAAATGTAAGACACTTTAGTTTAATAATCATGATTCATATAGAGAATTTAAATATAAGACACTTTAGTTTAATATGCATGATTCATATAGAGAATATAAATATAAGACACTTTAGTTTAATATGCATGATTCATATAGAGAATGTAAATATAAGACACTTTAGTTTAATATGCATGATTCATATAGAGAATTTAAATGTAAGACACTTTAGTTTAATATGCATGATTCATATAGAGAATTTAAATATAAGACACTTTAGTTTAATATGCATGATTCAGATAGAGAATATAAATATAAGACACTTTAGTTAAATATGCATGATTCATATAGAGAATATAAATATAAGACACTTTAGTTTAATATGCATGATTCATATAGAGAATTTAAATATAAGACACTTTAGTTTAATATGCATGATTCATATAGAGAATTTAAATGTAAGACACTTTAGTTTAATATGCATGATTCATATAGAGAATATAAATATAAGACACTTTAGTTTAATATGCATGATTCATATAGAGAATTTAAATATAAGACACTTTAGTTTAATATGCATGATTCATATAGAGAATATAAATAAGACACTTTAGTTTAATATGCATGATTCATATAGAGAATATAAATATAAGACACTTTAGTTTAATATGCATGATTCATATAGAGAATTTAAATGTAAGACACTTTAGTTTAATAATCATGATTCATATAGAGAATATAAATGTAAGACACTTTAGTTTAATATGCATGATTCATATAGAGAATGTAAATGTAAGACACTTTAGTTTAATATGCATGATTCATATAGAGAATATAAATGTAAGACACTTTAGTTTAATATGCATGATTCATATAGAGAATGTAAATATAAGACACTTTAGTTTAATATGCATGATTCAGATAGAGAATATAAATATAAGACACTTTAGTTAAATATGCATGATTCATATAGAGAATATAAATATAAGACACTTTAGTTTAATATGCATGATTCATATAGAGAATTTAAATATAAGACACTTTAGTTTAATATGCATGATTCATATAGAGAATTTAAATAAGACACTTTAGTTTAATATGCATGATTCATATAGAGAATATAAATATAAGACACTTTAGTTTAATATGCATGATTCATATAGAGAATGTAAATATAAGACACTTTAGTTTAATATGTATGATTCATATAGAGAATATAAATGTAAGACACTTTAGTTTAATATGCATGATTCATATAGAGAATATAAATGTAAGACACTTTAGTTTAATATGCATGATTCATATAGAGAATATAAATATAAGACACTTTAGTTTAATATGCATGATTCATATAGAGAATATAAATATAAGACACTTTAGTTTAATATGCATGATTCATATAGAGAATATAAATATAAGACACTTTAGTTTAATATGCATGATTCATATAGAGAATATAAATATAAGACACTTTAGTTTAATATGCATGATTCATATAGAGAATTTAAATGTAAGACACTTTAGTTTAATAATCATGATTCATATAGAGAATATAAATATATGACACTTTTGTTTAATATGCATGATTCATATAGAGAATATAAATATAAGACACTTTAGTTTAATATGCATGATTCATATAGAGAATATAAATATAAGACACTTTAGTTTAATATGCATGATTCATATAGAGAATTTAAATATAAGACACTTTAGTTTAATATGCATGATTCATATAGAGAATTTAAATGTAAGACACTTTAGTTTAATAATCATGATTCATATAGAGAATATAAATGTAAGACACTTTAGTTTAATATGCATGATTCATATAGAGAATATAAATATAAGACACTTTAGTTTAATATGCATGATTCAGATAGAGAATATAAATATAAGACACTTTAGTTTAATATGCATGATTCATATAGAGGATTTAAATATAAGACACTTTAGTTTAATATGCATGATTCATATAGAGAATTTAAATATAAGACACTTTAGTTTAATATGCATGATTCATATAGAGAATTTAAATATAAGACACTTTAGTTTAATATGCATGATTCATATAGAGAATATAAATATAAGACACTTTAGTTTAATATGCATGATTCATATAGAGAATTTAAATATAAGACACTTTAGTTTAATATGCATGATTCATATAGAGAATTTAAATGTAAGACACTTTAGTTTAATAATCATGATTCATATAGAGAATATAAATGTAAGACACTTAAGTTTAATATGCATGATTCATATAGAGAATATAAATATAAGACACTTTAGTTTAATATGCATGATTCAGATAGAGAATATAAATATAAGACACTTTAGTTTAATATGCATGATTCAGATAGAGAATATAAATATAAGACACTTTAGTTTAATATGCATGATTCATATAGAGAATTTAAATATAAGACACTTTAGTTTAATATGCATGATTCATATATAGAATTTAAATGTAAGACACTTTAGTTTAATATGCATGATTCATATAGAGAATATAAATATAAGACACTTTAGTTTAATATGCATGATTCATATAGAGAATTTAAATATAAGACACTTTAGTTTAATATGCATGATTCATATAGAGAATATAAATATAAGACACTTTAGTTTAATATGCATGATTCATATAGAGACTTTAAATGTAAGACACTTTAGTTTAATAATCATGATTCATATAGAGAATATAAATGTAAGACACTTTATTTTAATATGCATGATTCATATAGAGAACGTAAATATAAGACACTTTAGTTTAATATGCATGATTCATATAGAGAATATAAATGTAAAACACTTTAGTTTAATATGCATGATTCATATAGAGAATGTAAATATAAGACACTTTAGTTTAATATGCATGATTCATATAGAGAATATAAATGTAAGACACTTTAGTTTAATATGCATGATTCATATAGAGAATATAAATGTAAGACACTTTAGTTTAATATGCATGATTCATATAGAGAATATAAATATAAGACACTTTAGTTTAATATGCATGATTCATATAGAGAATATAAATATAAGACACTTTAGTTTAATATGCATGATTCATATAGAGAATTTAAATGTAAGACACTTTAGTTTAATAATCATGATTCATATAGAGAATATAAATATAAGACACTTTAGTTTAATATGCATGATTCATATGGAGAATTTAAATGTAAGACACTTTAGTTTAATATGCATGATTCATATAGAGAATTTAAATGTAAGACACTTTAGTTTAATATGCATGATTCATATAGAGAATATAAATATAAGACACTTTAGCTTAATGTGCATGATTCATATAGAGAATATAAATATAAGACACTTTAGTTTAATATGCATGATTCATATAGAGAATATAAATATAAGACACTTTAGTTTAATATGCATGATTCATATAGAGAATTTAAATATAAGACACTTTAGTTTAATATGCATGATTCATATAGAGAATTTAAATGTAAGACACTTTAGTTTAATAATCATGATTCATATAGAGAATATAAATGTAAGACACTTTAGTTTAATATGCATGATTCATATAGAGAATATAAATATGACACTTTAGTTTAATATGCATGATTCAGATAGAGAATATAAATATAAGACACTTTAGTTTAATATGCATGATTCATATAGAGAATATAAATATAAGACACTAGTTTAATATGCATGATTCAGATAGAGAATATAAATATAAGACACTTTAGTTTAATATGCATGATTCAGATAGAGAATATAAATATAAGACACTTTAGTTTAATATGCATGATTCATATAGAGAATATAAATATAAGACACTTTAGTTTAATATGCATGATTCAGATAGAGAATATAAATATAAGACACTTTAGTTTAATATGCATGATTCATATAGAGAATATAAATATAAGACACTTTAGTTTAATATGCATGATTCAGATAGAGAATTTAAATATAAGACACTTTAGTTTAATATGCATGATTCATATAGAGAATTTAAATATAAGACACTTTAGTTTAATAATCATGATTCATATAGAGAATATAAATGTAAGACACTTTAGTTTAATATGCATGATTCATATAGAGGATTTAAATATAAGACACTTTAGTTTAATATGCATGATTCATATAGAGAATTTAAATATAAGACACTTTAGTTTAATATGCATGATTCATATAGAGAATTTAAATATAAGACACTTTAGTTTAATATGCATGATTCATATAGAGAATTTAAATATAAGACACTTTAGTTTAATAATCATGATTCAGATAGGTAATGTTATCTTAATACACTTTTGAATAAACGTGTATTTTCTATAGTGCTTTGTTCTCTTGAAATATAAATACGCACATATACACTAGTGCTGGCTATTTGCTGGTTGTTGCCTGCACACATTTTACTTTAACTAAATGTCTGATAATATCAGTCAGTTATAAATTTGTTTAAATTGTATGCTCTATCCAAATGATTCATATATTAAACAATTATCAGGCTAAACAACACTGCCATCTTGTGAATATTTTTCAGTATAAATGGGTATAAACATAGTATTGCAAAATTAAAGGACATATCAATGCCAATTTTGCATATATTTTTAGATAACAAATATGAGAATTTATCACATGCATACTTTTGAGTATATCTATAGTTAAAACCATATTAAAATAAACAAACCTATACATAAAATTAAAAAAATCAGAATCATGCAACAGTTTAAATTTTACAGGTGTATTTAAAGGAACAGTGACCAGTCATAGGCCCATATTTATCAAGCTCCGTATGGAGCTTGAAGGGCCGTGTTTCTGTGAGTCTTCAGACTCGCCAGAAACACAAGTTATGAAGCAGCGGTCTAAAGACCATAACCTGTCCGTCTGCTCAGAGCAGGCGGACAGAGATCGCCGTAAATCAACCGATTGAGTACAATCGGGTTGATTGACACACCCCTGCTGGCGGCCGATTGGCCGCGAGTCTGAAGGGGGCGGTGTTGCACCAGCAGCTCTTGTGAGCTGCTGGTGCAATGCTGAATACGGAGAGCGTATTGCTCTCTGTATTCAGCAAGGTCTGGCGGACCTGATCCGCACTGTCGGATCAGGTCCGCCAGACCTTGATAAATAGAGGCCAGAATCTTTATTAAGCCCTTTAGGTTGTAGGGAATCCAGTTTTCTAATCCAAAATATTTCTCTTTTCTTTATCACCTCCCCTCCTGGATCTAGCTATATGTTCTATTACTTGAAAACGCAACTGGCTTTTTATTGTGGCCCATGGAGAGGAAGTGATAGGAAAGGGGGGCATCCTTATTGTTTGTCCTAATGTTAGACTTGTGTTGTCATTCTTTCTCTGACCTCCCTACTCGTTTCACCCACATAAATCCTAGCACAAGGACACTTAATAATGTATATTGCATATGTACTCCTACACGTAAGATAGTCTTTTATTCTATATTTTGTCCTATTTATGGGATGAAAGAGATTTTCACCATTAATTACAGAGCTACAATGGCTACAGTGTTAGATCCTATCCGTGTTTGTACACTTAATTTTTTACTACCTATGTCAGCATGAACTAAAACATCTTTCAAATTTTTATTTTTTTTATATGCTGTCATTGGTCTCTCTTGAAAACTTTCAATATGGGGATTACAGTCTTTTAAAAAGTACCAATATTTACTCAAGATGTTTGTGATTTTCGGACCCAAGTTGTTGTATTGGGTAACAAATATCATTCTATCTCCTTTGTCTCTTATATTCTTTCTAATCTGTTGATCATCATTTTTATCGACAGATTTAAGTTGCTCATTAATCAATTTTTCAGGGTAGCCGCTTGCTTTAAATTTCATCTAACCTTAAGTTACATCTCCCTTTATCGGTAACAATTCTTTTAACCCGCATGAACTGGCTCTTTGGTATAGCTTCTAGTGTGTTCGTTGGATGAAATCTATTATGTTGAAGCACTTTATTTTTGTCTGTTGGCTTAGTATATAAATCTGTTTTTGGAAATCCATCATCAATATATACAAAGGTGTCTAAAAAATGGACACCCATTTCACTCATGTTCAGTGCAAACTTAAGCCCAGATACTGCTGAATTTAAGTGATTAACTTACTCCAATAGGCTCCCAACGTCGCCCAACTATATGCAAAAAATATCGTCGATGAATCTCCACCAGGCGGTGCCATGCCGCAAAAATAACTTATGTGGATATACAAACTTTTCTTCAACATGAGACATATAAATATTGGCATAGCTTGGGTGACATTGGAGTCCATTGCTGTTCCCTGTTTTTGCAAAAAGAAATGGTCTTGAAACAAAAAATAATTTTGATAAATATTAAGAGATAATAAATCAACCAAAAATGGTACTTCATCATCATCATCATCATATCTACTTATACTTGCTATATGCCAATATTTATAAGTCTCATGTTGAAGAAAAATTTGTATACCCACATAAGTTATTTTTGCGGCATGGCGCTGCCTGGTGGAGATTCGTTGATTAAAATTTTGGCATATGGTTGGCTAATTCCTTTTCCGTGCCCCAACGTTTGGAGAGAGGTGCTGTCTTCTCTGTATCAGGAGGTGTAAATGTAATTTATTATATTGTATATTATACTTTAAAATTATGTATATGTGAATTTGGTATTAGGGAAATACATGTAACAAATATATATCTTAATATTTAATATTTTGTGAAGTCTAAATTATTCATCATTTGTTAATAAATTGAATAATACAAATGATGTTTGATTCAATTTAATCTGAAGTTGAAAAATATATATTTATATATTTCGCAGACGTAGACATTTGCACCCTAAAAATCTGTTGGAGTCCATTGATAACAGTGGGGGTGACTCCTCAGAAGGAGCTCATCAGAATGCTAATAGGACAGACACAGAGGCCCCAAAACCCAAACAATCAGACATGACTTCTTTTTCTGGGGTAACTACCAGAGCGTCAGCCACACCGCCACTAGGAGGAGACACAAGTGTAAACCAACCAGGAGAGGGGGCTATGGAAAAATGAAAATTCACAAAGAAAAAGTAAAAATTTAATCTGAGTAGTAGAATGCTATCAGAGAATGAGCTGAGTCTTCTCAGTCGGGGTTTATCTTTTGTGCCTACTCCAATGGATAATACCTTTGAAAAAGTAGTAGATCTCCATAAGCTACAAAGGCAACTGAAATTTAAAGATTTCTTTAAGGATAAGACACAGGAGACAACCACGGTCCCACCATTTAAAACTCCTTCTACTTTTGAACCCCCTGTTACCAATCCATCCAATAAAAGCTTCACCCGCATGATGTGCCATGATTGTATTAATAATAATCTGAAAAACTACCCTAATTTGACTGATGGAGAACAAAAAGCCATTCAAAGCTTAAATAATGATGACAGCATCATCATCCGCCCCACTAACAAAGGTGATGGCATTGTTGTCATGGATTTTCTACAATATAGAGGTGAAGCCCATCGCCAATTATCAGATACTTCAACATATATTAAACTAAATAATAATAAATAGTGACCCCACCACCTCTTAGTCAGACAAATGCTCAGGCACGGGATGGAGTTTTAATTTTTTAATTTATAATGTTTATAGATAAAAAATTATATATTATATATATAATTTTGTATCTATAAACATTATAAGTTAAAAAATTGAATTGATTTCTAAGACTCTTTGGCTGGGATTCTTTATATTTTTATATATTAAACTAAGATGTAATCCAACCCAGATATTCAAAAAAGTATCAGTACCTGAGATCTGCATATGAAGCAGGATATATTGATGAGACCCAACTGACATATTTGACTACTGATTTTCCAAAGATACCGGTGTTGTACCTACTACCAAAAGTACACAAAACATTAGTTAATACCCCAGGGAGACCTATTGTCTCTGCTAGGGACTCCCTCTTCTCAAATATAACTAAATTCGTAGACTATTTTCTTCAACCAGTTGTAAAGAATACAGACTCATATCTTAAGGATGCCCCCAGTCTTATTGCCATGTTGAAGTCAGCTGACTGGTTGCGAGAGGGTGATATATTGGTCACCATGGACATGGACAGCCTGTACACCTCCATACCTCATGATGGTGGAGTGCAGACTGTCCGGTCCATGATTGCCAGCTCTGAACATTATGTGGATTCACCTATCAAATTCTTAATAGAGTTAATTTCATTTTGTTTGGAGAAAAATTACTTTAAATTTGAATCAGCTTTCTATTTGTATATCTCGGGTACTGCCTTGGCCTCAAATATGGCGCCCACATATGCAAACCTGTACATGGCATGGTACGAGAATACCAGCATGTCTTTATCTGAATGTAAGGAGGTTATCTTTTTACACTTGTTACATCGACTATGTGTTTATGTTTTGGCGGGGTAATGTGTATGGCCTGAAAACATAGGTCTCAAACCTTAGTAGCCTAACATCTCCTTTAAAATTCAAACTAGAATTCTCAGATGATAGCATTCACATTTTAGATTTGAATATAATAAAAATCAATAAAAATAATAATTGTAGATTTGGTACATCTCTTTATACAAAGCCTACAGATAGGGATTCTCTGTTAGAGGCACAGAGTTGCCATCCTATACATCAGAAATGGGGGATAGTCACCTCTCAGCTCATCAGGGTCGTTAGAAATAATACAGAGTAGTCTGTAATGCGGGAACAACTGGGCGTCATGGGTGACAAATTGCAACAAAGAGGCTATGATGATAAATCGGTGCAAAATACCAAAGAGCTGGTGTTGGGAAAGACCCAAGATGAACTGATCAAGAAAATGGTAACAACACCACAACCGGAAAGGATACATTCTGTTACCACATTTGACACATCACATGGAGCAGTAGATATCTCAATGAGACAACGCTGGAAATTAATTAAAGTAGATAAATCTTTACCATTCCAGCACTCAGACCCCGAAGATGGCATATAGACGTGCACGCAACCTTTGTGACATACTGGTTAAATCTGATCCGATGAAGTGCTACCAGAAGACAACACGGCTAAAAATGGGCAAATAAGGTTGCGTCATGAGCAACAGTACGCTCAGAAGATCTTCATTTCAACATCCACATTCTAACAAGAGATTTAAAATCAATCATCGATTGTCTTGTACAAGCGATCATGTTATATACAGTATATTCTTATATGTCCATGTTCCTTGTTCTATGTGAGCAAGACGGTGACATCATTCAGAGATCGCATGGCCAATCATAGATTGGTGATCAGAAAGGCTATTGAAAAAGGTGACTCTGAACAGCCAGGGGCACGCAATTTCTGCCAGAAGAAACATGGAGTATCCAGCATCAGGACCATGCTTATTGATCACATTTCAACCAAGCTCAAGGGAGGTGATAGAGCTAAGGCTTTACTAAGAAGAGAAACAAAGTGGATCTACATGCTTGATACCATGACACCAAGAGGCCTTAATACCCATCTATATCGAGATATAAAACTAGGGGAAATCTACTTTTATGTCAGAAAGGATATGTGCCCCTATACACAGTAGGAGTTCTTCCCCTAGTACAAATCCAAGCACAAGATAATTTGCTATATACCATAGCAAAGAAACATCTACCTTCATGACCCTCTGTATCAAAAAACTACCATACTCATTTTGACACTTGAAGCAATATAGTGTCCATTGTGTTGCAATATGAATTATAGCATATAGAGTCTGTAAATAGTAAATTTTTATGACCAGTGTTAGTGTTGCTTTTAATCACGGTGTTACCTTACCATCTACTAACTGAAACAGCTTAGCCTTAACTATGCCCCCATGACTTGTAAGAATGATGTCAATATATCAGATATTATTCAGCATCAACTTAACATCTTGTACTAAATATGTGTACGATCTTAACAATATACAATAACATGGACGGTAGTTGCTTTGTTTTGATAGCCAGCTGTTGGACTCAACTCCTCCCACGTCTTGTGTAAACGGACGAATCAGGGCGCAACGCATCTTGATGATGTCATGGCAGAGCAACGGTAGCGAGGATGCGAGCGGCAGCAGGGTCTATGGCAAAGTATAATTAGTTTTAATGAGTAGTGGGGTATATAAGGGATGTGGGTTTGGTGTTAGGGTATACTGGGTGTTTTTTGACTGCCATTTGACAAAGGGACCGGACTGGTGCCCGAAACATTATGGATTTTAAATGCTGAATAAAAGTTTCTTCTTATTGAAAAAAGACCAGTGAGTGCTGTCTCTCTTCTTGGATATATACAGTATCTCACAAAAGTGAGTACACCCCTCACATTTTTGTAAATATTTTATTATATCTTTTCATGTGACAAAACTAAAGAAATGACACTTTGCTACAATGTAAACTAGTGAGTGTACATGTACTGTGACATGCTGAAGCAGAGCATGATCCCCTCCCTTCGGAGACTGGGCCGCAGGGCAGAATTCCAACATGATAACGACCCCAAACACACCTCCAAGATGACCACTGCCTTGCTAAAGAAGCTGAGGGTAAAGGTGATGGACTGGCCAAGCATGTCTCCAGACCTAAACCCTATTGAGCATCTGTGGGGCATCCTCAAACGGAAGGTGGGGGTGCGCAAGGTCTCTAACATCTACCTGCTCTCTGATGTCATCATGGAGGAGTGCAAGAGGACTCCAGTAGCAACCTGTGAAGCTCTGGTGAACTCCATGCCCAAGAGGGTTAAGGCAGTGCTGAAAAATAATTGTGGCCACACAAAATATTAACAATTTGGACATTTCCACTTAGGGGTGTACTCACTTTTGTTGCCAACGGTTTAGACATTAATGGCTGTGTGTTAAGTTATTTTGAGGGGACAGCAAATTTACACTGTAATACAGGCTGTACACTCACTACTTTACATTGTAGCAAAGTGTCATTTCTTCAGTGTTGTCACATGAAAAGATAATAAAATATTTACAAAAATGTAAGGGGTGTACTCACTTTTATGAGATACTGTATGTGTATATATATATATATATATATATATATATATATCTACCTATATGTATATGTATATATATATATATATATATATATATATATATATATAAAACACGGAAGGGAACTGCACTCTCATACCGGACCGGGTACACATCCTATGACCCTGCAACATGCTCAGCCCTGGGTGCCACTGGCACTCACAGGAAGCTGTGCTGTCCCCAGAGCCACAAGCAGTTAACCCCAGACAGGTCTGGGTGCAAGAACCATAGGGAAAATTACAAAACAAATTAATACAACACACAGAGAAAATCCAGCACTCACTTACAAGCTCTCAGCTAAGATTTAAAAGCAAAACTGGAAAGGTTAGTCACCGCATCTGGCCAAATGGGACAAGCTCAGGTACCACGTCAAGGTCCTTTCCAAATACCTGAGACCCTATAACAGCCACACAATGCAAGCTTTCAAATCCAAACAAACTGAAAACAAAAAAAGGGTGCACAGGAATATGTAATCACCCTAGACATATACAAAACACGGAAGGGAACTGCACTCTCATACCGGACCGGGTACACATCCTATGACCCTGCAACATGCTCAGCCCTGGGTGCCACTGGCACTCACAGGAAGCTGTGCTGTCCCCAGAGCCACAATCAGTTAACCCCAGACAGGTCTGGGTGCAAGAACCATAGGGAAAATTACAAAACAAATTAATACAACACACAGAGAAAACCCAGCACTCACTTACAAGCTCTCAGCTAAGATTTAAAAGCAAAACTGGAAAGGTTAGTCACCGCATCTGGCCAAATGGGACAAGCTCAGGTACCACGTCAAGGTCCTTTCCAAATACCTGAGACCCTATAACAGCCACACAATGCAAGCTTTCAAATCCAAACAAACTGAAAACAAAAAAAGGGTGCACAGGAATATGTAATCACCCTAGACATATACAAAACACGGAAGGGAACTGCACTCTCATACCAGACCGGGTACACATCCTATGACCCTGCAACATGCTCAGCCCTGGGTGCCACTGGCACTCACAGGAAGCTGTGCTGTCCCCAGAGCCACAAGCAGTTAACCCCAGACAGGTCTGGGTGCAAGAACCATAGGGAAAATTACAAAACAAATTAATACAACACACAGAGAAAACCCAGCACTCACTTACAAGCTCTCAGCTAAGATTTGAAAGCAAAACTGGAAAGGTTAGTCACTGCATCTGGCCAAATGGGACAAGCTCAGGTACCACGTCAAGGCTGTTATAGGGTCTCAGGTATTTGGAAAGGACCTTGACGTGGTACCTGAGCTTGTCCCATTTGGCCAGATGCGGTGACTAACCTTTCCAGTTTTGCTTTTAAATCTTAGCTGAGAGCTTGTAAGTGAGTGCTGGGTTTTCTCTGTGTGTTGTATTAATTTGTTTTGTAATTTTCCCTATGGTTCTTGCACCCAGACCTGTCTGGGGTTAACTGCTTGTGGCTCTGGGGACAGCACAGCTTCCTGTGAGTGCCAGTGGCACCCAGGGCTGAGCATGTTGCAGGGTCATAGGATGTGTACCCGGTCTGGTATGAGAGTGCAGTTCCCTTCCGTGTTTTGTATATGTCTAGGGTGATTACATATTCCTGTGCACCCTTTTTTTGTTTTCAGTTTGTTTGGATTTGAAAGCTTGCATTGTGTGGCTGTTATAGGGTCTCAGGTATTTGGAAAGGACCTTGACGTGGTACCTGAGCTTGTCCCATTTGGCCAGATGTGGTGACTAACCTTTCCAGTTTTGCTTTTAAATCTTAGCTGAGAGCTTGTGAGTGCTGGGTTTTCTCTGTGTGTTATATATATATATATATATATATATATATATATATATATATATATATATATATATATATTTGTTTTGCTTTTATTTTTGGCATTTCTGGCTCGTAGTCAGTACCGCACATGCGCAGTAGCGCAGGGAGGACGCCGGTGAAAAGCTTGTCACACTTGTGTTAATTGTTGGTGGGGTATTTAAGGGGTAAGTTCAGATCGTTCTGCATGTATGTCTGTCTGATGAAGGGGCAGCACCCCGAAACGTCACAATAAACTGACAATTTGATTTCACACGGTGAGTGCCTTTGCCTATGTTGTTTCTGATATATATATATATATATTTGTATTCGATAGTAGGGAGCACAGGTTCAGGGGTGTTTCTCTGTTAAACGTGCTGAATCCTCTCCAGCTCCCAAGGATAGAACTCCTCCGTTTCCCGAAAGTAAGACTCCTCTGGTTAAAAGCTATCCCTAAGGGTCAATTCTCAATGATAAGAAGGAACTGTAACAGAATAGAGGACTTTGATGAACAATCACAAGTAATAAAAACATAATTTATGTAAGAACTTACCTGATAAATTCATTTCTTTCATATTAACAAGAGTCCATGAGCTAGTGACGTATGGGATATACATTCCTACCAGGAGGGGCAAAGTTTCCCAAACCTTAAAATGCCTATAAATACACCCCTCACCACACCCACAAATCAGTTTAACGAATAGCCAAGAAGTGGGGTGATAAGAAAAAAAGTGCGAAGCATATAAAATAAGGAATTGGAATAATTGTGCTTTATATAAAAAAATCATAACCACCACAAAAAAGGGTGGGCCTCATGGACTCTTGTTAATATGAAAGAAATGAATTTATCAGGTAAGTTCTTACATAAATTATGTTTTCTTTCATGTAATTAACAAGAGTCCATGAGCTAGTGACGTATGGGATAATGACTACCCAAGATGTGGATCTTTCCACACAAGAGTCACTAGAGAGGGAGGGATAAAATAAAGACAGCCAATTCCTGCTGAAAATAATCCACACCCAAAATAAAGTTTAACAAAAAACATAAGCAGAAGATTCAAACTGAAATCGCTGCCTGAAGAACTTTTCTACCAAAAACTGCTTCAGAAGAAGAAAATACATCAAAATGGTAGAATTTAGTAAAAGTATGCAAAGAGGACCAAGTTGCTGCTTTGCAGATCTGGTCAACCGAAGCTTCATTCCTAAACGCCCAGGAAGTAGATACTGACCTAGTAGAATGAGCTGTAATTCTCTGAGGCGGAATTTTACCCGACTCAACATAGGCAAGATGAATTAAAGATTTCAACCAAGATGCCAAAGAAATGGCAGAAGCTTTCTGGCCTTTCCTAGAACCGGAAAAGATAACAAATAGACTAGAAGTCTTACGGAAAGATTTCGTAGCTTCAACATAATATTTCAAAGCTCTAACAACATCCAAAGAATGCAATGATTTCTCCTTAGAATTCTTAGGATTAGGACATAATGAAGGAACCACAATTTCTCTACTAATGTTGTTGGAATTCACAACTTTAGGTAAAAATTCAAAAGAAGTTCGCAACACCGCCTTATCCTGATGAAAAATCAGAAAAGGAGACTCACACGAAAGAGCAGAAAATTCAGAAACTCTTCTAGCAGAAGAGATGGCCAAAAGGAACAAAACTTTCCAAGAAAGTAATTTAATGTCCAATGAATGCATAGGTTCAAACGGAGGAGCTTGAAGAGCTCCCAGAACCAAATTCAAACTCCAAGGAGGAGAAATTGACTTAATGACAGGTTTTATACGAACCAAAGCTTGTACAAAACAATGAATATCAGGAAGAATAGCAATCTTTCTGTGAAAAAGAACAGAAAGAGCGGAGATTTGTCCTTTCAAAGAACTCGCGGACAAACCCTTATCTAAACCATCCTGAAGAAACTGTAAAATCCTCGGTATTCTAAAAGAATGCCAAGAAAAATGATGAGAAAGACACCAAGAAATATAAGTCTTCCAGACTCTATAATATATCTCTCGAGATACAGATTTACGAGCCTGTAACATAGTATTAATCACGGAGTCAGAGAAACCTCTATGACCAAGAATCAAGCGTTCAATCTCCATACCTTTAAATTTAAGGATTTCAGATCCGGATGGAAAAAAGGACCTTGAGACAGAAGGTCTGGTCTTAACGGAAGAGTCCATGGTTGGCAAGATGCCATCCGGACAAGATCCGCATACCAAAACCTGTGAGGCCATGCCGGAGCTATTAGCAGAACAAACGAGCATTCCCTCAGAATCTTGGAGATTACTCTTGGAAGAAGAACTAGAGGCGGAAAGATATAGGCAGGATGATACTTCCAAGGAAGTGATAATGCATCCACTGCCTCCGCCCGAGGATCCCGGGATCTGGACAGATACCTGGGAAGTTTCTTGTTTAGATGAGAGGCCATCAGATCTATCTCTGGGAACCCCCACATTTGAACAATCTGAAGAAATACCTCTGGGTGAAGAGACCATTCGCCCGGATGCAACGTTTGGCGACTGAGATAATCCGCTTCCCAATTGTCTACACCTGGGATATGAACCGCAGAGATTAGACAGGAGCTGGATTCCGCCCAAACCAAAATTCGAGATACTTCTTTCATAGCCAGAGGACTGTGAGTCCCTCCTTGATGATTGATGTATGCCACAGTTGTGACATTGTCTGTCTGAAAACAAATGAACGATTCTCTCTTCAGAAGAGGCCAAAACTGAAGAGCTCTGAAAACTGCACGGAGTTCCAAGATATTGATCGGTAATCTCACCTCCTGAGATTCCCAAACTCCTTGTGCCGTCAGAGATCCCCACACAGCTCCCCAACCTGTGAGACTTGCATCTGTTGAAATTACAGTCCAGGTCGGAAGAACAAAAGAAGCCCCCTGAATTAAACGATGGTGATCTGTCCACCACGTTAGAGAGTGCCGAACAATCGGTTTTAAAGATATTAATTGATATATCTTCGTGTAATCCCTGCACCATTGGTTCAGCATACAGAGCTGAAGAGGTCGCATGTGAAAACGAGCAAAGGGGATCGCGTCCGATGCAGCAGTCATAAGACCTAGAATTTCCATGCATAAGGCTACCGAAGGGAATGATTGAGACTGAAGGTTTCGACAGGCTGTAATCAATTTTAGACGTCTCTTGTCTGTTAAAGACAAAGTCATGGACACTGAATCTATCTGGAAACCCAGAAAGGTTACCCTTGTTTGAGGAATCAAAGAACTTTTTGGTAAATTGATCCTCCAACCATGATCTTGAAGAAACAACACAAGTCGATTCGTATGAGACTCTGCTAAATGTAAAGACGGAGCAAGTACCAAGATATCGTCCAAATAAGGAAATACCACAATACCCTGTTCTCTGATTACAGACAGAAGGGCACCGAGAATCTTTGTGAAAATTCTTGGAGCTGTAGCAAGGCCAAACGGTAGAGCCACAAATTGGTAATGCTTGTCTAGAAAAGAGAATCTCAGGAACTGATAATGATCTGGATGAATCGGAATATGCAGATATGCATCCTGTAAATCTATTGTGGACATATAATTCCCTTGCTGAACAAAAGGCAATATAGTCCTTACAGTTACCATCTTGAACGTTGGTATCCTTACATAACGATTCAATAATTTTAGATCCAGAACTGGTCTGAAGGAATTCTCCTTCTTTGGTACAATGAAGAGATTTGAATAAAACCCCATCCCCTGTTCCGGAATTGGAACTGGCATAATTACTCCAGCCAACTCTAAATCTGAAACACAATTCAGAAATGCTTGAGCTTTCACTGGATTTACTGGGACATGGGAAAGAAAAAATCTCTTTGCAGGAGGTCTCATCTTGAAACCAATTCTGTACCCTTCTGAAACAATGTTCTGAATCCAAAGATTGTGAACAGAATTGATCCAAATTTCTTTGAAAAAACGTAACCTGCCCCCTACCAGCTGAACTGGAATGAGGGCCGTACCTTCATGTGAACTTAGAAGCAGGCTTTGCCTTTCTAGCAGGCTTGGATTTATTCCAGACTGGAGATGGTTTCCAAACTGAAACTGCTCCTGAGGACGAAGGATCAGGCTTTTGTTCTTTGTTGAAACGAAAGGAACGAAAACGATTGTTAGCCCTGTTTTTACCTTTAGACTTTTTATCCTGTGGTAAAAAAGTTCCTTTCCCACCAGTAACAGTTGAAATAATAGAATCCAACTGAGAACCAAATAATTTGTTCCCTGGAAAGAAATGGAAAGTAAAGTTGATTTAGAAGCCATATCAGCATTCCAAGTCTTAAGCCATAAAGCTCTTCTGGCTAAGATAGCCAGAGACATAAATCTAACATCAACTCTAATAATATCAAAAATGGCATCACAGATGAAATTATTAGCATGCTGGAGAAGAATAATAATATCATGAGAATCACGATTTGTTACTTGTTGCGCTAGAGTTTCCAACCAAAAAGTTGAAGCTGCAGCAACATCAGCCAATGATATAGCAGGTCTAAGAAGATTACCTGAACATAGATAAGCTTTTCTTAGAAAAGATTCAATTTTTCTATCTAAAGGATCCTTAAACGAGGTACCATCTGATGTAGGAATGGTAGTACGTTTAGCAAGGGTAGAAATAGCCCCATCAACTTTAGGGATTTTGTCCCAAAATTCTAACCTGTCAGGCGGAACAGGATATAATTGCTTAAAAACGTTTAGAAGGAGTAAATGAATTACCCAATCTATCCCATTCCTTAGCAATTACTGCAGAAATAGCATTAGGAACAGAAAAGACTTCTGGAATAACCGCAGGAGCTTTAAAAACCTTATCCAAACGTATAGAATTAGTATCAAGAGGACTAGAATCCTCTATTTCTAAAGCAATTAGTACTTCTTTAAGTAAAGAGCGAATAAATTCCATCTTAAATAAATATGAAGATTTATCAGCATCAATCTCTGAGACAGAATCCTCTGAACCAGAAGAGTCCAAAGAATCAGAATGATGGTGTTCATTTAAAAATTCATCTGTAGAGAGAGAAGTTTTAAAAGACTTTTTACGTTTACTAGAAGGAGAAATAACAGACAAAGCCTTCTTTATAGATTCAGAAACAAAATCTCTTATGTTATCAGGAACATTCTGCACCTTAGATGTTGAGGGAACTGCAACAGGCAATGGTACATCACTAAAGGAAATATTATCTGCATT
The DNA here is from genome assembly GCF_027579735.1 of Bombina bombina. Classification (NCBI taxonomy): domain Eukaryota; kingdom Metazoa; phylum Chordata; class Amphibia; order Anura; family Bombinatoridae; genus Bombina; species Bombina bombina. The sequence continues at coordinate 17,800,268 of NC_069508.1, forward strand.
AACAAGTTTGTCATGACATTTAATACAAACAACAGCTGGAGGAATAGCTACCAAAAGTTTACAGCAGATACACTTAGCTTTGGTAGATCCAGCAGGCAGAGGTTTTCCTGTAGTATCTTCTGGCTCAGATGCAACGTGAGACATCTTGCAATATGTAAGAGAAAAAACAACATATAAAGCAAAATAGATCAAATTCCTTATAAGACAGTTTCAGGAATGGGAAAAAAATGCCAAACATCAAGCTTCTAGCAACCAGAAGCAAATGAAAAATGAGACTGAAATAATGTGGAGACAAAGGCGACGCCCATATTTTTTGGCGCCAAATAAAACGCCCACATTATTTGGCGCCTAAATGCTTTTGGCGCCAAAAATGACGCCACATCCGGAACGCCGACATTTTTGGCGCAAAATAACGTCAAAAATGACGCAACTTCCGGCGACACGTATGACGCCGGAAACGGAAATGAATTTTTGCGCCAAAAAAGTCCGCGCCAAGAATGACGCAATAAAATGAAGCATTTTCAGCCCCCGCGAGCCTAACAGCCCACAGGGAAAAAAGTCAAATTTTTGAGGTAAGAAAATATATGATAATTAAAGCATAATCCCAAATATGAAACTGACTGTCTGGAAATAAGGAAAGTTTGAACATTCTGAGTCAAGGCAAATAAATGTTTGAATACATATATTTAGAACTTTATAAATAAAGTGCCCAACCATAGCTTAGAGTGTCACAGAAAATAAGACTTACTTACCCCAGGACACTCATCTACATGTTTGTAGAAAGCCAAACCAGTACTGAAACGAGAATCAGTAGAGGAAATGGTAAATATAAGAGTATATCGTCGATCTGAAAAGGGAGGTAAGAGATGAATCTCTACGACCGATAACAGAGAACCTTATGAAATAGACCCCGTAGAAGGAGATCACTGCATTCAATAGGCAATACTCTCCTCACATCCCTCTGACATTCACTGCACGCTGAGAGGAAAACCGGGCTCCAACTTGCTGCGGAGCGCATATCAACGTAGAATCTAGCACAAACTTACTTCACCACCTCCATCGGAGGCAAAGTTTGTAAAACTGATTTGTGGGTGTGGTGAGGGGTGTATTTATAGGCATTTTAAGGTTTGGGAAACTTTGCCCCTCCTGGTAGGAATGTATATCCCATACGTCACTAGCTCATGGACTCTTGTTAATTACATGAAAGAAAGATAGGTTTAAACCAGTGACGTGCGGTGAGGTCAGTGGCTGGTGAGGCACTGGCTGTGATACGCCTGAGAAACATATACACACACACACACATATATATATATATATATATATATATATATACACACACACTAACTCTCTCTCACACACTCTCACACTCTCTCTGCACACTCTCTCTCACACAGTGCACACTCTCACACACACTCTCTCTCTCTCACAGTGCACTCTCTCTCACACACTCTCTCGCACTCTCTCACACACACACACACTTCCTCCCTCTCACACTCCCTCCCTCTCACACTCCCTCTCTCTCACACTCCCTCTCTCTCACACTCACACTCTCACACTCTCTCTCACACTCCCTCTCTCTCACACTCCCTCTCTCTCACACTCCATCTCTCTCACACTCCATCTCTCTCACACACTCTCTCTCTCACACACTCTCTCTCTCACACACTCTCTCACACTCTCTCTCTCACACACACACACTCTCTCACACTCTCTCTCACACACTCTCTCACACACTCTCTCACACTCTCTCTCACACTCTCTCTCACACACACTCTCACACACTCTCTCGCTCACACTCTCTCTCTCACGCACACACTCTATCTCTCACACTTTATCTACTTATGCTCTCCTTGCAAATTCAGCCCATTAAAATGGGTTGTGGTTTTGATTAGCAAAACCCATTATTGTATATACAAAAATAAACCTAAAATGTTTCCTATACAGTTAAAACTCTACAGCTGGTTTAAAAATTAATTGGAAACAAATTTAGGAGGAAAAATGTTTAGCACACTTACTGTAATTATCACAGATATATTGATAAGTTCAGTATGTTATTATTATTAACTACTGTATATTATTATGTTTGTGCACTTGAAAACATAGGTCAGGTTTAATTAAAGGACTTGAAGATGCAAAGATTTCAATGCAACATACACACAGAAGTTTCTTCTTGAGACCAGCAGTGCTCTGCGGCTTTTGAGCAGAACTTTAAGTATGTATTTAACCCCATTGCAGGAGTTAAATGCAAATTAAACATGTACTTTTTTGTCATTATTATGGTCATTTGATATGAATCAGTAAGGGCAAGATGTGTAATTTTGTCAATAAACTCCTAAGTTTTTTGTATGCATTTTTTTTTTAATGTTTGTAATTAATAATGTATTTTGTATTGTGTATTTTCTGAAATGTATACTACAAGGTACATGACTGTTCATATCTTGTTATTATTTGACAAGACTATGCCTACTTATGCTATCTAGAAATTTAAAGGGTCATGAAACTCTGTTTTTATTTTGTGATTCTGATAGAGCATACAAGTTTAAGTAACTTTAAAATTGACTTCTTTTATTAAATTTGCTCCATTCTTTTGGTATCCTTTGTTGAAGGAGCAGCAATGCACCATTGAGATCTCGCTGATGACATGTGGTGAACCAATGTCAAGAGATATATATCTTCAACCACCAATCAGCACCTAGCTTCAAGTAATGCATTTCTGCTCCTGAACCTATCTAGGTATGCTGTTCAACAAAGGACTACAATAGAGCAAAGCAAATTAAATAATAGAAGTAAAGTGGAAAGTTGTTTAAAATCCCATGCTCTGTCTCAATCATAAAAGAAAATATTTGAATTTACTTTAACCTTTAAATTTAAAATTTCTATCATGCATATAAAAAATGAATTTTATTAAAATATTGTTTTGCATAAATATAGGTTGATCCAGACAGACAGCCTCAGTATAGAAGCGTGTCTTACAGAAAGAAAATACAAAACTTGTATTACATTTTAAAATAACCCCTCTAAGATTCATAACAGAAAAAAAATGACTTTAATGCCCTCTAATAGTACAGCCTATATTGTAAATAATTGTTATACTACATAATTCACAAGATATGTCATGTGCGGTGCCCTTGTCTTGCTGAACTGGTTTTCTTTGGTATATTTCATTACTATGAATTGGAAGTTTTAACCTACTTGATAACTGCACATTTCTGGAGAGGGGGGCATGTTTGCAACTTATCTTAGATAATTTCCTATATGGGAAATTCTAATTTTGCTGATCGATGGAGTAAGCATGAAAGTTCTATATATTAAGTAGTTAATAGGATGTGCACATAGATGCTATCTGTATACATCAGTTAGGACTGTTAGGTAGTGTGATGTGAGATATTCTAACATTTAAATTGCTTAATAAAATTATATAAGTAAAGCAGCCACCATTATATTGGAATCTAAGGTTCATGCTGTGATTGTGATGTTAGAATATCTCACATGACATCACAGCATGAATCTTTGATATCCATAAAATGGTGGCTGATTTACTTATATAATTGTATTAAGCAATCTTCTAATGCTAACAGCTATTATTAGAGACCATAATTTAAATTTTAGAATATCTCACATCATGCGAGATATTCTAACATTTAAATTATGGTCTCTACTCTCTAATAATAGCTGTTAGTAGCATTAGAAGATTGCTTTATAAAATTATATACGTAAATCATTAACAGATTGCATTGCTTAATAAAATAATATAAGTAAAGCAGCCACTGGATATCAAAGATTCATGCTGTGATGTCATGTGAGATATTCGTCTAACATCACAGCATTAACCTTTGATATCCAGTGGCTGCTTTACTTATATAATTTTAATGTTAAGCAATCTGCTTGCTAATGCTAACACTAACAGCTAAGACTGAGTGATTAAAAGGAAATAAGGCAGGCATAGAATAGTCATACTTTACTTAAATTGCTGGTAATGGGCTGGGCACTGGGTGGGCAGCTGAGCTCCGGAGACAACTAATTTAAACACCACAAGTCCGCAACTGGCCGTGGCACCCTCATCTCGCTCTCAGTCAGCTCTCTCCAGTACTGCTGCAACAACACGGTGACGGGTCTACTCTCACTCACTCACGAGTCACTATTGACCGACCGACAATGACACAGGCCACACTGACAGTGACACATGAGGACTCGGCACTCGCAGCAGCTCCCTCCAGCTTCATTCCCGCCAACCAACGCCAGTATCAATCCGACGTCACTCACCAAGCCCAGCACGCCTCCCCGGCAGTGCTGAAATCTGATTGGCTGCCCTGATTAGCTCCATCATAGAGGCGGTTTGAAGAACCGCCTCTATTGGAGCGTCGTATGGACCCGGTGAGATACCACTGGGTGGCGCTAGGCAAGTAACACTAGGAAGAATCCATATTGCACAATCAATGGAGGGCAGCTGAATGGCTCACTGCCTCTCCTCTTTGATTGCGCAACATGGATGATGAATTTATGGGATGATATGGATCACATCTGGACTGGTGGTGCCGGTGGAAGGAGGGGGGGGGGTAGCTGGAGGGCATGATCAAAAAAAGTTAACACTGAAAAATCACTCAATTTTTTTTTTATTTATCATTAAAAACTTTTTTTTTTATTATTATTTGATAGGGGAGGCTCTGCCTCCCCTGCCTCCTATTACTGCACGTCACTGGTTTAAACAGAAAGTATATAAAGAGGTTTTATTAGAACAAGAAAGAACTGATATGCGACTAAAAATAGAGATCATCTATTGAGAGATAAGATAAAAAAAAGATGAATCTAAAGTTTCTTTCCATTGATTTGTTACCACCTTTAACTGTGGCCAAAATGACACAAAAAAAATCATCCATAAACACTGGCACATACTGAAAGGGGATTAACTTTAAAATTACATCATCCCACACAAACCCTCAATAGTTTTTCGAAAAGATGTTAACTTTAAACAGAAACTAGCCCCTTCCCTTATCAAAGGGACGAACCCCCAAAGGCCAATACAAATATCGAATTTAAATGGTTTCTATACATGCGGTAGATATAAAGGTTGCAATTACACCAAAAGGGTACACAAGACATTTAAATCAACAGTGACAGGAAAAACTTTTGAAATCAAAAGCTTTATAAGCTGCAAAACAAAAAAAATAATATATTTTTGCCACATACAGTATTTGGGCCAAACCTCCAGATTCTTGAAAACTAGAGTCTTAGAACACCTAAAAAAATAATAAGAAAACCCCACACAGACCATGGAGTCCCTGTACATTATAATAATTGTGGAATGTTTGACGGAAATAATCTGACATGAATAGGAATAGAGAAGGTTTCATTACACTGGAGAGGGGGAGAAATAGATAAAGAATTAAACAAAAGAGAACTATGGTGGATACATAGACTAAAAATATGGGCATTGAGGCTTAAACAAAGATAAGAGTTGCAGCCTTCATGTAATCTTATGAGAATTTATTTAGTTTTAAAAGATACAAATTTCTGTGTAAGATGTTCTAATTTCTATAAAGATTTCCTGTATTTGCACTTTAGGTATAATTTTTTTACTGTAACTGCACTTTACAAGCTAGATTGATATTCATTGTTTATTTAATTTAATTTAGCAAAGATAAAGCACTTTTGACTTACATAGCAATATATGATATGCTGAAATAGCGTATGAAATAGGATTGAAATTTAATAAGATCTTGCACTTTTTGATATATTCACATAGTAATTCTGATAGCACTGTATGATATGCTGGAATAGCATATGAATCCTTATAATTTAGAGCACATGATTTATACTAGAAGATAAACTGTGGCACTGTACATAATTTATAACACTTTTTTCCTTAGGTATTTATATATAGTGAGGCTCTAGAAATTTGGTCTGTGAAATGCTGATTTTGGGAAAATCCGATAGGTCGCCCAAGCATGTGATCAGAACGTAAGCAAATATCCTTCAAACAGGAGAATTTACATCATTATGTCTCTAAATGGAGAAGGAAACATGTGATTGTGTACCATTGCGAACATGTTTGAAGACTTATACCAAACAAACTACCTGAAAGAGAACTCAATGTAATCTAACGAATGATTGGCCAATTCGAATATCGTATGTTTCAATGTGATAGGGTAATTAATTTCCAACCAATGAAAAATAATGAAAATTTTTAAGTAATATAATAAGAAAAGGCATAATTATTGAGTACTGTATAGATCCTCTAATGTGTATGAGCCTTTATGGTTTTATGTGATAATATGTGAGTCCTTCATTCGATTAGTACCGGAGGTTGGAACAATATGATTTTGTATTTAAACCAGCGGTGTCAGCAAGATATCAGCTGATTTGCAAGCACTTTTCTGATTTTATACTTTTATTTGCTCTTGAAAAAGATGCCTGTGTGCGTTGCAACGCATTAAGCTGTTTTTATAATAAAAAACTGTTCTTATGAGAGGACTTGTTTTTTCTATCTAACATCGCTGACCTTTGGATACTTAACCTGTGAGTATACTGCACATATACATCTCACAGTGTATACATATATCATGTAAGTTTCATAATCCTAGTGCAACAGAGGAGTCTTACTTTTGGGAAATAGAGGCATTCTATCCTTGGGAGCTGGAGAGGATTCAGCACGTTTGACAGAGAAATACCCCTGAACCTGCGCACCCTACAACCGAATACAATATCTATCTGACAGTCTTGCTGGGAAAGACTGAGGGACGGCTGCAGTTTATTTGAAGGGAAGTACCTCATTCTGATTATTTTCTGTTTTGTCATTTTGTTGTTCTACCATTTTCAGTCAGTTTGTTATACTATTCTACAAACGTCTGTATATATATATATATATATATATATATATATATATATATATATATATATATATATATATATATATATATATATCCAAGTATATTCAAAGATATATGTACAATGGTTTCAATAAATTTTGAATGAGAAAAGTTAAAAGTTTTCATTTGATAGACATTCAGGGTAGATAATTTAATACATAAGTATATATGCGACATCGATGACCCTTATTTATCAACAGTCCGATGCTCATTATATTGAGATGTGGTTGTGGTGGTCTGGTGGTTTATAGTGTAGGGTGTTTACTTTACAATTAGTGTTGTGGTAGTTTGGGGGTTTATAGTGTAGGGAGTTTACATTACAATGAGGGTTGTTGGCGAATTAGGAGTTTATAGTGTAGGGGGTTTATGTTACAATGAGGGTTGTGGCAGTTTAGGAGTTTATAATGTAGGGGTTTACTTTACGATTAGTGTTGTGGTGGTTTGCGTTTTATAGTGTAGGGTTTTTTTAGGGGACTTTTTTATTTTTTAGAGGATTTTTTTTAATAATATACTGTTCTTATTAACTTAGATCCCCTAAGGTTAAGTTCTTGGGGAGCTTAGCAATTATAACGATGAGGGTTGTAGCTCTTTAAGGATTTATAGTGTAGGAGGTTTAAAGGGTGATGGGGTTGTGTCAATTTAGGGTTTTATAGTGTAGGGGATTTACGTTACGATGACGGTTGTGGGAATTTAGGAGTTTTCAGTGGAGGGGGTTTACTTTATGATGAGGGTTGTGGCAATTTAGGAGTTTATAGTGTAGGGGGTTTACGTTACTATGAGGGTTGTGGGGATTTAGGAGTTTATAGTGTAGGGGGTTAACTTTATGATGACGGTTGTGGTGGTTTATGAGTTTATAGTGTAGGGGGTTACTTTATGTTTAGTGTTGTGGTGATTTAGAAGCTTATAGTGTAGGAGGTTTACTTTACGATTATTGTTGTGGTGATTTGGGGGGTTATATTGTAAGAGTTTACGTTACGATGAGGGTTGTGGCGATTTAGGAGTTTGTAGTGTAGTGTATTTACATTACGATGAGAGTTGTGGCGGTTTGTAGTTTATAGTGTAGGGGGTTTACGTTATGATTAGTGTTGTGTCGGTTTGGGGGTTTATAGTGTAGGGGATTTACTTTATGGTGAGGGTTGTGGCAATTTAGGAGTTTATAGTGTAGGGGGTTTACTTTATGAGTGTTGTGGCAATTTAGGAGTTTACAGTGTAGTTTTTTTTTTTATAATAAGTGTTGTCGTGATTTAGGAGTTTATAGTGTAGGGGGTTTACTTTATGATGAAGGTTATGGCGATTTAGGGGTTTATAGTGTAGGAGGTTTACTTTACAATGGGGGTTGTGGGGGTTTAGGGGTTTATAGTGTAGGTGGTTTAAATTGAGATGGGATTGTAGTGGTTTAAGGGTTTATAGTGTAGAGTGTTTACTTTAGGATTAGTGTTGTGATGGTTTAGGGGTTTATAGTGTAGGGGGTTTACATTGAGATGGGGTTGTGGCGGTGTAGTGGTTTATAGTGTAGATGGATTATATTGAGATGTGGTTGTAGTGGTTTAGGGGTTTATAGTGTAAGGGGTTTACATTGCAATGGGGATCATGGTGGTTTAGATATTAATAGTGTAGGGCTGTGTAAAAGGGATCAGTAGGTGGGCTGCTTCTTTTAAAATATTGCCAGCATCAGAAAAGCATTGCCACCCACAGAGATGTATAGTAAATCGCCTCTCAGTAACACTGTCCCCAAACACTGACTTTAGCCCTTTTAAAAACGTCACTGGCATTCTCAATTGTGCAATGGATCCCTTTTTAAAATATCACCCATGCCATTATGCTTTTAACATCAGGGCCTGCGTATCATCCCTCCTATTTCCCACAGTCACATGTTACTTGTATGTCGCTGTTATGCCTGTCACAATGAGCTAGAAGAACTAACATGGATATTTGGTAGTTTTTAAATGATATGACATTATATTCTATAAGGAATTTTTTTTTCTTTTTTAACCCCACTGCCAAAAAGTATATTTTTCATAGAGAATCAGGATTTGAGTTATGATTGGAATTAAAGGGACAATAAACAGTAAACACTTTGAGATTTTATATAAAATGTTTAGTTATGGGTAATTTTTTAACAAAAATGAGAAAGCACTATAAAACAAATTATATAGATTATACACACATTACAGTTTGTTTATGTTTCCTGTTTTCTTTACACAATAAGACACAGACTCCTTTAATTGACAATAAATGCAGTTTAATGATATCACAGTCGTTTTATAGGACAATAGGACAACATGAAGAGTATTATACAGACATCAGGACATTTCATGTTTAAAAGTGAAGACTTCAGTTTATAGTAGATACGTGTTTAGCTCTGATTACACAAACAGGTGCCAGGCGCACTAGTGACGCAAGAGGTCAATCAGCCGTGTATTTTATATCTGCAGATCATAACAAAGACCCTTCTAGTTCAGGGAAATTCCTTTGTTTCTTTTCTTCCTGTTTTTCATCAAACTGATGTTTCTTCTACAAAAAAAGGGAAGAAAGGACATTTAGTGGATTAGTGAGGACGTTTAGGACATATCTTATTTTCACATAGTTTTGATGAGCCATTGTTTACAAATAATTTGGGAGCAGTATTACACAAGCAGTACACCAGAACTGCTTGTGCAATGATAAATGCTAACAGCGTAGGCTGTCAGCATTTATAGATGTGTGGCAGACATGATCCGCTACAGCGGATCATTTTCGTCCACACAGTGGTAAATCGGCCCCTATGTCTTGAGTCTGATGCACATTTAAGTGTTTATTGAACGCATTTAGGGCCAGAATACGAGTGGAGCGCAAACATTTGCACACAAGTGATAAGGGGTTTTATCGCAGGGGTTTACCACTTGTATTATGAGTTGAAAATAAAAACGATCGCTTCCACGCAATCACAATTTATGCTAGAAACATTACTGTGACTTCGGAGCTCTGATTAACTTTTGCGTAACTAAAAAGTTGCACAAAACACATTGAAGATATATTACAGTTACACTCATATTAACATTATCTAATAAAAACTGTTAACAAAACATATTGTACAAAAAAGTTCTAAAGGCTCAAAGATATAAGCTCTCAGGTGTTAGAAAAAAAGGCTGCAAAGGGCTTTAACATAGAGATAAATACATATACCTGTACATGTCTAAAGATGTGTATGTATGTATGTATATGTGTCTAAATATGTGTGCATATGTATTTATATATATATATAAAAAGATGTGTATAGATATGGCGCTGTTAATTTCCCGAATATATTGACAAGAGTGAAAAAAAAAATGGCAGTCATATAATGCATATCAAGCGCGATCAGTAGCCCTATATACTGAGTGCCTGATAGATGGTATTATGTAAAACAAATATAAGGAGAAGGTATATATATATCCAAGTATATTCAAAGATATATGTACAATGGTTTCAATAATTTCAATGATTATGGCGCAGCACTCTGAATTTGAAAAAATGAATATAAGTAATTTACTACTATGCCTATAATTGTGATAAGCATATGATAAAGGATAGAATAAAAAGTATAAAAGTGCGTTATCGCTGTATTGATATAAATGGCTATATTGGAGCCAAATTGATAGTATCTACAAATGATTGAAATGTGAAGTTAATAAACAATAATGATATGTTTTGTGTATTAGTTACAATTGATCCAATTTATATATGCTAGATAAATATTATTCTAAATTTAAAATATAAATATATGATATCACACTGGTTGCTATGCTATAGCAGTAAATACATAAACCTACAACCATCCGTATGGAAAGTACCGTGACCGTGCACTAAGTATATGCTATGCGAAATAGAGCTATACCGTATTACAATAGGACCCAAACCTAATAGTGATACAAACCATATGAAATGGGTCTATCATGCAATGATTAAACTACTAAACAGTAGAAATGCCAACAAAATGGTAATAATAATTATGGGATGGTAATCATTCGTGACTTAAACAAACACTCTGCCACTAATATACATAAGACAAAGTAAAGGACACAATAAGCGAATGTTCTATAGAGATATAGTCCTTATTAGTTCCCAATGGTGAATAAATAAAAAAAATAAACAGATGTCATGACAATTTTCTTTAAGCAACGGGTCCCGTTGGGAGCCTACTTACACTCCTTCACCTCAATCTTATGAGGTAAGTGCCGCGTAGTGCAAGGGGAATCCCTTCCGGGTATCAGCTGCGAGTTGAAGGTTAGCACTGTTCACCCTCGTTCCCGTGTTTATATGTCAAAAGGAGAGTAAGCAAACAATAGTGCAACTCTGTATATAAATTTCACACGATTTATTAAAGTAAAAAGATGTACCCTTACATTAAAAACCCTCAATAACATATGAGGTAATTCAAAGCTTATATTGCCATATACTTGTATCCCAGGAATGAGGTGTCTTATCTGTGAAGTGTGCACTCTGTGCAAACATATGGTAAAGGATTCTTATTGAGGGTTTTTAATGTAAGGGTACATCTTTTTACTTTAATAAATCGTGTGAAATTTATATACAGAGTTGCACTATTGTTTGCTTACTCTCCTTTTGACATATAAACACGGGAACGAGTGGTGAACAGTGCTAACCTTCAACTCGCAGCTGATACCCGGAAGGGATTCCCCTTGCACTACGCGGCACTTACCTCATAAGATTGAGGTGAAGGAGTGTAAGTAGGCTCCCAACGGGACCCGTTGCTTAAAGAAAATTGTCATGACATCTGTTTATTTTTTTTATTTATTCACCATTGGGAACTAATAAGGACTATATCTCTATAGAACATTCGCTTATTGTGTCCTTTACTTTGTCTTATGTATATTAGTGGCAGAGTGTTTGTTTAAGTCACGAATGATTACCATCCCATAATTATTATTACCATTTTGTTGGCATTTCTACTGTTTAGTAGTTTAATCATTGCATGATAGACCCATTTCATATGGTTTGTATCACTATTAGGTTTGGGTCCTATTGTAATACGGTATAGCTCTATTTCACATAGCATATACTTAGTGCACGGTCACGGTACTTTCCATACGGATGGTTGTAGGTTTATGTATTTACTGCTATAGCATAACAACCAGTGCGATTTCATATATTTATATTTTAAATTTAGAATAATATTTATCTAGCATATATAAATTGGATCAATTATAACTAACACACAAAACATATCATTATTGTTTATTAACTTCACATTTCAATCATTTTTAGATACTATCAATTTGGCTCCAATATAGCCATTTATATCAATACAGCGATAACGCACTTTTATACTTTTTATTCTATCCTTTATCATATGCTTATCACAATTATAGGCATAGTAGTAAATTACTTATATTCATTTTTTCAAATTCAGAGTGCTGCGCCATTAGAATCTTTTCCCTTATGTTCTTTGTATTTCTAAATAGGAATTGGAATTTGTGTATGTATGTATGTATATATATATATATATATATATATATATATATATATATATATATATATATATATATATATATATATATATATATATATATAGCCGAGAACAGGAGAGGGTATATGCACTCTCACCAAATACCATCAGCTGCCAGGGTGCTCTGTAGGAAAATTCATCAGCAAAATCAAAGAAAGCACTCACTGGTCTTCAGATAACATATCCAGATAAAATTTATTAGTGACGTTTCGGGACAAATAGCGTCCCTTCCTCTGACTAACAGAAACTACAAACAAACAAACTAATAAAGGCCTGTTAAACCCTCCCCTAAAGAGGCCACTAATGAATGGAGGCCATGTGCAAACACCTCAGGACTGTACCAATCTACAGAAAAATGTGTTATTAGAATAAAAACCTAATGTTAAATATGAAACTCGTGTAGCAAGTGTATATCAATCATAAATATATGTTTAAGTGAACAATAGTGTGTCAAACTTTAAGTGTACAAAAAATTACATATGTATCCCTCACATATAGTCCATAAGAATATATCCCTGGCGTAGTGGGAGCCCACAAATGGAACATTCCAACTTCAGGAGACACACGCCCCCGTGGGAGTAAATAATGCACAACCGGTATTGGATCTGAGTGATCAAATTAATAAGACCATCACCTAAATCAATATAAATAAAACAAAACAAATGTGAAGCAAATACATCCCTAGTCTGCGGCGCAAAACTGTCTCTATCACGGCCAAGGTCTATTTATGCTTGCAAACTCTGACAGTTCACAGAGCCGATAGCAGTGAAGTTCAGCCACTCCTACCTAGCTCTCATTGATTGGGTGTCAAAATAACAACAAACCCCTGATAGGCTCACAGCAGTAGTGGGAGTGCGCAAATAAACTCAACATGCTGATCGCAGTGACAGATAACCTATAGCACATAAATACTGTGCGAGCATACTAGTGTCCCCTCCATATCGTAAATAATGAAAAAGTGCCAACCGTTTCCGCCACATCAGTAGAGATAAAAGTATACACCTAGCCCAAAGAAATTCATAAAGAAAGAGACCGCTATCCGCACGATTGGGCCGATCACAATGACACTTAGTCACATCCACTCACATCTGACTCCAGATCTTCCAGCGAAGTAACCAAGGACATTAGAATGCCTCAATCGCCGTGACAACCTATCTGCGCTTGTATGACCTGACAGTATGCAGAGCCGGTCACAGTGAAGTTCAGCCACACCCCCCGACAAGCCACTGATAGGCTCACAGCTGTGATGGGAGTGCACTATTGAGCTCTCCATGCATATCGCAATAACACATAACATCCTCACTCAATAAAGACCCATCAGATCCGTGTGTGCTCATGTATATTCACCCAAGACAGCTATATATATCGTACAGCTTTTTATTGTATCACACAAAGTATGGGCAGACATCACAAACTAATGGTATCTCAATGCAATAGAACACAAACTTATCCAGTTTAATGTGCCAACTGTTTGTGCCACATTGGCCACAACTGCAAAAATAAAAGTACTAATGATAAGCAAAAAGACTATCAAAGATAAATGAAAATAAAAATAAAATATGAAAACATAAATGAAAAGGAGCTGCATAACCACTATTTACATATTAATATCATAGGGTATTCATGACATGATTAGACTGACACCCAATTACACCTACTCCTATCTGATTGGAATAAAACCAACTACTGATAGGCTTAAACAATCCAAAAAGAATTACACAACCAATGCCCATCTATCTCTGAAAGACCATAGGGCGACATGTGTGCTATAATGTTCCCCAAAATCATAAATCTAATAGTTAAATCATCAAATCTATAAGTAGCACCGTGTCCCCACTCACACGTTGCTGTAGGCATCACAGACCTACATATCACTAACCTACATATCACTGTCATTGATAGCGTTCAATCATAATGTGAGAAACCAAACAAAATAAAATATAAATAAAAATAAAAATTAAAAAATATTATTGTGCTATTGCATAGCATACACCAATCGAACAGAAGATACCCACCTCAATCCACAGGATCACAACACCATACTTACTATCAATACCGTATCAGTACCGAACAACGAGGGCATAATATCCATCGTAAATAATTTAGATAGCCCCCAATCATGAAAACTCACCAACACACCATAGGGGCTCAACCACCGCCAGGCGAAAATAAAGTCAGGACAAGATAAGCAAATAGTTATTGTGAAATAGTGATGTGTGCACACAAAACAACAATATAACAATAAACATAGATCATCATATAAAATGACCCCAAAGAAGGGCCAAAAATTAAAAACAATGGTCCTATACATAAATCAATATAATGTAAAACACATTACAACAGTTATTATAGACAAACAATCCAAGGTCAATGTTAGACTGATGTAAGAGGAAGAAATAAAGAAATGAAAAAAGGGGGGGGGAAGGAACAGGAAAAAAGAAAAAAGGAGAGAGAAGGAAAAAGAAAGGAGGAAAAAAGAAAAAATGGAAGAAAAAGGAAGAAAAAAGAAAAGAGATGAATGGTATCATAAGCTCTCATCAAGGCAAGGATCATGGACCCTCATAATGGGTAGATCATAAGTCATCATTATTCCTCCTAGGAAAGACTACCATCATGTTTACATATTCAGTCTTCAGATCATAGGTCATCATTATTCATCATAGGAAAGACTGCCATCCTGTTTGCATATTCAGTCCTCCAGGGGCTAGAGTTCCAAGTTCATGGATCCATCTTGCTTCTTTCTGAAGAAGAATCTTTGCTCTGTTTCCACCTCTGTTTGGAACTGGAACATGATCAATTATACGAAAACGTAGATCTGTGACAGTGTGTTGATTTTCCAAGAAATGTCGTGCTACTGGTTGTTCTGCCTTATTGTTCTTCAGGGCAGCTCTAATAGCTGACCGATGGTTCGCCATCCGGGTCCGGTCATCGTCAATCGTCTTGCCCACATAGAATAATCCACATGGACAGTTCAAAAGGTAGATGATGTATGTAGTTGTACAGGTCAAGAAGTATTTAATGTTGTACTTTTTCCGTCTTTCCGGATGTTGGAACGTCTTACCTGCATGCATGCTGTTACAGGTCACGCAGCCCAAACATTTGAAGCAACCATTTTTTCGTTTTAGCCAAGACTCTTTATCAGTGGGTGAATGGTAGTCAGCTTTCATTAGATGGTCCTTCAGGCTCTTCCCTCTCCTATATGCCAGTCGTGGAGCATTCCAATGCGTAAATGGCAAAGACCCATCGGCCTGAATCAGTCTCCATTCTTCCTTAATGGCATTCGCTAGGAGATGTTGGTCCGGGGTATATGTTGTGACAAAAGTGAGTTGTGACATCTTTTCCGTTGTGTGTGTCTTGTCATCTGATTCTCCATTCACTGCTTGGTTACGCATTAAGCGTAGAAACGGCTTTTTGTAACCCCGTTGTGCAAATCTGTCAATCATTTCATTCAGCTGTGTATCACACTTTATTGTATCCGTATTGTTACGGATCACCCTCTGAAATTGGGCTTTAGGGATGTTCCGGATTAATGATGGTTGATGGCAACTATCAGCGTGTAATATAGAGTTACGATCCGTTTTCTTCCTGAATAGGGTGGTACCTAATGTTCCATTGGTTTTGTATACTCTCACATCGAGATAGTCGACAGATGTATAATCAGCTACATGTTGGAATCTGATGGTGCTGTTGATCATGTTTAGAGATTCAATCCATGTGTTGAATGACTCCATACCATCTTGCCAGACCAGGAACAAATCATCTATATATCTGCGATAAAATTTTATGGCAGGATTATCATACACTCGCATTTGGATGGTTTCATATTCTGCCATAAATAGATTCGCCAGCGATGGGGCCACATTGGACCCCATCGCTGTACCTGCTATCTGTAGGTAGAATTTCTTATCAAATCGAAAGAAGTTTTCTCTTAAACAGATGGACAACAGTTCCAGGAGAACTTCCTCTGGGGGGCCGACATACGGAGTGCGCCTCAAGCTGGTGGACACTGCTGCTATCCCTAATGTATGAGGGATAACAGTATATAGGCTTGAAACGTCCATTGTCACCAATAGGTCATTATCAGTGATATCCCTTAATTCCAATATATCCCGTATAAACATGGATGAATCACGTGTATAGGATCTCATACATTGTACAATGGGTTGTAGGTAATGGTCAGTGTAGATTGCCAAAGATTGTAAAAGTGAACCCCTTGCCGAGACGATCGGTCTACCCGGTGGGTTGTGCAAATCTTTATGGACCTTAGGCAACGTGTAGAGAACCGGGGTAATAGGAAAGTCTCTTTGAAGGAATCTTGCTTCATGCTCAGAAATCATGCATGTCAAAATTTTATGGTCAATCTCACGTTTAAGTTTTAATGTAGGATCACCAGGTAAGATCTTGTAGGTAGTGGTGTCTGAGAGTTGACGAAGAATCTCAGTTCTGTAATCATCTGCGTTCATGACCACAACCCCACCGCCCTTATCCGCAGGGCGAATCACGATGGACTCATCTTCTCTGAGTGTTTTCAGAGCCCTTTGTTCATCTTTCGTTAGACATCAGTCTAACATTGACCTTGGATTGTTTGTCTATAATAACTGTTGTAATGTGTTTTACATTATATTGATTTATGTATAGGACCATTGTTTTAATTTTTGGCCCTTCTTTGGGGTCATTTTATATGATGATCTATGTTTATTGTTATATTGTTGTTTTGTGTGCACACATCACTATTTCACAATAACTAAAACGTGAGATTGACCATAAAATTTTGACATGGAAAGAGACAGGCATGATTTCTGCCGTTTCAAGCCTATATACTGTTATCCCTCATACATTAGGGATAGCAGCAGTGTCCACCAGCTTGAGGCGCACTCCGTATGTCGGCCCCCCAGAGGAAGTTCTCCTGGAACTGTTGTCCATCTGTTTAAGAGAAAACTTCTTTCAATTTGATAAGAAATTCTACCTACAGATAGCAGGTACAGCGATGGGGTCCAATGTGGCCCCATCGCTGGCGAATCTATTTATGGCAGAATATGAAACCATCCAAATGCGAGTGTATGATAATCCTGCCATAAAATTTTATCGCAGATATATAGATGATTTGTTCCTGGTCTGGCAAGATGGTATGGAGTCATTCAACACATGGATTGAATCTCTAAACATGATCAACAGCACCATCAGATTCCAACATGTAGCTGATTAAACATCTGTCGACTATCTCAATGTGAGAGTATACAAAACCAATGGAACATTAGGTACCACCCTATTCAGGAAGAAAACGGATCGTAACTCTATATTACACGCTGATAGTTGCCATCAACCATCATTAATCCGGATCATCCCTAAAGCCCAATTTCAGAGGGTGATCCGTAACAATACGGATACAATAAAGTGTGATACACAGCTGAATGAAATGATTGACAGATTTGCACAACGGGGTTACAAAAAGCCGTTTCTACGCTTAATGCGTAACCAAGCAGTGGATGGAGAATCAGATGACAAGACACACACAACGGAAAAGATGTCACAACTCACTTTTGTCACAACATATACCCCGGACCAACATCTCCTAGCGAATGCCATTAAGGAAGAATGGAGACTGATTCAGGCCGATGGGTCTTTGCCATTTACGCATTGGAATGCTCCATGACTGGCATATAGGAGAGGGAAGAGCCTGAAGGACCATCTAATGAAAGCTGACTACCATTCACCCACTGATAAAGAGTCTTGGCTAAAACGAAAAAATGGTTGCTTCAAATGTTTGGGCTGCGTGACCTGTAACATCATGCATGCAGGCAAGACGTTCCAACATCCGGAAAGATGGAAAAAGTACAACATTAAATACTTCTTGACCTGTACAACTACATACATCATCTACCTTTTGAACTGTCCATGTGGATTATTCTATGTGGGCAAGACGATTGACGATGCCCGGACCCGGATGGCGAACCATCGGTCAGCTATTAGAGCTGCCCTGAAGAAAAATAAGGCAGAACAACCAGTAGCACAACATTTCTTGGAAAATCAACACACTGTCACAGATCTACGTTTTCGTATAATTGATCATGTTCCAGTTCCAAACAGAGGTGGAAACAGAGCAAAGATTCTTCTTCAGAAAGAAGCAAGATGGATCCATGAACTTGGAACTCTAGCCCCTGGAGGACTGAATATGCAAACAGGATGGCAGTCTTTCCTATGATGAATAATGATGACCTATGATCTGAAGGACTGAATATGTAAACATGATGGTAGTCTTTCCTAGGAGGAATAATGATGACTTATGATCTACCCATTATGAAGGTCCATGATCCTTGCCTTGATGAGAGCTTATGATACCATTCATCTCTTTTCTTTTTTCTTCCTTTTTCTTCCATTTTTTCTTTTTTCCTCCTTTCTTTTTCCTTCTCTCTCCTTTTTTCTTTTTTCCTGTTCCCTCCCCCCCCTTTTTTCATTTCTTTATTTCTTCCTCTTACATCAGTCTAACATTGACCTTGGATTGTTTGTCTATAATAACTGTTGTAATGTGTTTTACATTATATTGATTTATGTATAGGACCATTGTTTTTAATTTTTGGCCCTTCTTTGGGGTCATTTTATATGATGATCTATGTTTATTGTTATCTTGTTGTTTTGTGTGCACACATCACTATTTCACAATAACTATTTGCTTATCTTGTCCTGACTTTATTTTCGCCTGGCGGTGGTTGAGCCCCTATGGTGTGTTGGTGAGTTTTCATGATTGGGGGCTATCTAAATTGTTTACAATGGATATTATGCCCTTGTTGTTCGGTACTGATACGGTATTGATAGTAAGTATGGTGTTGTGATCCTGTGGATTGAGGTGGGTACCTTCTGTTCGATTGGTGTATGCTTTGCAATAGCACAATAATATTTTTTAATTTTAATTTTTATTTATATTTTATTTTGTTTGGTTTCTCACATTATGATTGAACGCTATCAATGACAGTGATATGTAGGTTAGTGATATGTAGGTCTGTGATGCCTACAGCAACGTGTGAGTGGGGACACGGTGCTACTTATAGATTTGATGATTTAACTATTAGATTTATGATTTTGGGGAACATTATAGCACACATGTCGTCCTATGGTCTTTCAGAGATAGATGGGCATTGGTTGTGTAATTTTTTTTGGATTGTTTAAGCCTATCAGTAGTTGGTTTTATTCCAATCAGATAGGAGTAGGTGTGATTGGGTGTCAGTCTAATCATGTCATGAATACCCTATGATATTAATATGTAAATAGTGGTTATGCAGCTCCTTTTCATTTATGTTTTCATATTTTATTTTTATTTTCATCTATCTTTGATAGTCTTTTTGCTTATCATTAGTACTTTTATTTTTGCAGTTGTGGCCGATGTGGCAGAAACAGTTGGCACATTAAACTGGATAAGTTTGTGTTCTATTGCATTGAGATACCATTAGTTTGTGATGTCTGCCCATACTTTGTGTGATACAATAAAAAGCTGTACAATATATATAGCTGTCTTGGGTGAATATACATGAGCACACACGGATCTGATGGGTCTTTATTGAGTGAGGATGTTATGTGTTATTGCGATATGCATGGAGAGCTCACTAGTGCACTCCCATCACAGCTGTGAGCCTATCAGTGGCTTGTCGGGGGGTGTGGCTGAACTTCACTGTGACCGGCTCTGCATACTGTCAGGTCATACAAGCGCAGATAGGTTGTCACGGCGATTGAGACATTCTAATGTCCTTGGTTACTTCGCTGGAAGATCTGGAGTCAGATGTGAGTGGATGTGACTAAGTGTCATTGTGATCGGCCCAATCGTGTGGATAGCGGTCTCTTTCTTTATGAATTTCTTTGGGCTAGGTGTATACTTTTATCTCTACTGATGTGGCGGAAACGGTTGGCACTTTTTCATTATTTACGATATGGAGGGGACACTAGTATGCTCGCACAGTATTTATGTGCTATAGGTTATCTGTCACTGCGATCAGCATGTTGAGTTTATTTGCGCACTCCCACTACTGCTGTGAGCCTATCAGGGGTTTGTTGTTATTTTGACACCCAATCAATGAGAGCTAGGTAGGAGTGGCTGAACTTCACTGCTATCGGCTCTGTGAACTGTCAGAACTGTCAGAGTTTGCAAGCATAAATAGACCTTGGCCGTGATAGAGACAGTTTTGCGCCGCAGACTAGGGATGTATTTGCTTCACATTTGTTTTGTTTTATTTATATTGATTTAGGTGATGGTCTTATTAATTTGATCACTCAGATCCAATACCGGTTGTGCATTATTTACTCCCACGGGGGCGTGTGTCTCCTGAAGTTGGAATGTTCCATTTGTGGGCTCCCACTACGCCAGGGATATATTCTTATGGACTATATGTGAGGGATACATATGTAATTTTTTGTACACTTAAAGTTTGACACACTATTGTTCACTTAAACATATATTTATGATTGATATACACTTGCTCCATGAGTTTCATATTTAACATTAGGTATTTATTCTAATAACACATTTTTCTGTAGATTCTTACAGTCCTGAGGTGTTTGCACACGGCCTCCATTCATTGGTGGCCTCTTTAGGGGAGGGTTTAACAGGCCTTTATTAGTTTGTTTGTTTGTAGTTTCTGTTGGCCAGAGGAAGGGACGCTATTTGTCCCGAAACGTCACTAATAAATTTTATCTGGATATGTTATCTGAAGACCAGTGAGTGCTTTCTTTGATTTTGCTGATATATATATATATATATATATATATATATATATATATATATATATATATATATATATATATATATATATATATATATATATATATATATATATAAAGGTATGGATATATATTGTACCAAAATACCATCATATATGTATAAATATGTATTTATGAATAAATAGAATAAATAGAACATATTCTGTGTATACACACACACATGCATACATACACACATACACACATACACAAACAAATAAACACAAATATACGAATACACACTCATACATACATACACACACATACATGCACACATACAAATATACACAAAAAAATACATATATACACACATACATACACACACACACACATACATACACACACACACATAAATACTCACACATATATATATATATATATATATATATATATATATATACATACACACACATAAATACACACATATATATATATATATATATATATATACACACACACACACATACACACACATAAATACATACATATATATATATATATATATATATATATATATATATATATATATATACACGCACACATATATACACATACATACATACACACACACACTCAATAAGAAGGTGATGTGAAACAGGTGAGGCAATAGTGTAATCATAGTATATAAAGACCCCCCAAAAATGACTTAGTCCTTCAAGAGCAAGGATGGATCGAGGCTCACCAATCTACCAACTGATGCTTTAGCGTATAATCCAACAATTTGAGAACAACATTCCACAAAGACAAATTGGTAGGATTTTGGGCATTTCACCTTCTACAGTGCACAATATAATTAAAAGACTCAAGAGGGCTGAATTATCAAGCTCCAAACGGAACTTGTTGCCCTCTGTTTCTAAAGACCACTGCTCCATAACCTGTCCGCCTGCTCTGAGGAAGCGGACAGACTTCGCTGGAAATCAACCCAATCGAATACGATCAGGTTGATTGATACCCCTGCTAGCGGCCCCGAATCAGCAGAGGGCGGCATTGCACCAGCAATTCACAAGAACTGCTTGTGCAATGCTGAATGCGGAGAGCGTATGCTACGCTGATCGGATCATGTTGGACAGACATTTGATTAATCGGCCCCAAGGAATCCGATCAAATCTCGGTGTGTAAAGGGCAAAGCTGAAAACTACTTCTGAATGTGCGTGATCTCTGATCCCTCAGAAGTCACTGTTTCAAAAACCATCATGAGTCTGTAATGGATATCCTGACATGGGCTCAGGAATACTTTAGTAAACCTTTGTCAGTCAACACCATTCGCTGCTGCATCCACAGATGCAAGTTAAGGCTTTACTATGCAAAGCAGAAGCCATACATCAACACTGTCCGAAGCACCGCTGACTTCTCTGGGCTCGTTCTCATCTGAGATGGACAGTAGCTCGGTGGAATTGTGTTTTATTAAATAGTTTTTTGAAAAAACATCCATCATGTTCTATAGGTTAAAGAGTAGAAGCACCATCCAAGCCGTTATCAACGTCAGGTCCAAAAGCCAGTGTCTGTTATGGTATGGGGGTGTGTCAGTGCCCATGACATGAGTAACTTGCACATCTGTGACGGCACCATTCATGCATAAAGATATGTATAAATTTTGGAGCAACGTAAGCTGCCATCCAGACATCGTCTTTTCCAGGGACATCCCTGCATTTTACAGCAGGACAACGTCAAACCACATTCTGCCCAGATTACAAACACATGGTTGCGTAAGCAGAGAGTGTGGGTGCTAGCATGGCCTACCTGCAGTCCTGACCTGTCTCCGATTGAAATGTTTGGTGCTTTATGAAGCACAAAATAAGGCAACGAAGGCCCTTTACAGTTGACCAGCTGAAGACATTCATAATGGATGAATGGGGGAAAATTCTGCTTGCTAAATTTATCTAACTGGTGTCTTCAATGCCCAAACGCTTAATACGTGTTATTAAAAGAAAAGGTGATGTTACACAGTGGTAAACAGTCGACTGTCCCAACTTTCTTGGAGTGTGCTGCAGTCATTAGATTTGAAATGAGTGTTATTTTCAAAAATACATTAAATTCACAAAGTAAAACATCAAATAATGAGTTAATAATGTGTTTTCAATAAATGACTCTTTTTTGCTTGTTTTTTTGCATTTTCCATACTTTCCCAACTTTTTTGGAATTGGGGTTGTACATACACACACACATATATACATACACACTATATACATACACACAAGCACACATACATACATATCACTTATAAACATACAAACACACACACACATACATATCACACACATATATACATACACACTATATACATACACACAAGCACACATACATACATATCACTTATAAACATACAAACACACACACATACATATCACACATATATATACATACACACTATATAAATACACACAAGCACACATACATACATATCACTTATAAACATACAAACACATACACATACATATCACACACACATATACATACACACACATACACACAAGCACACATACATACATATCACTTATACACATACAAACATACATATAACACACACATATACATACACATACACATATATAAATACACATATGCATACACACATATATACACATATACATTATTTATTTGTATGTGTGTATTTGTATGTGTGTATGTGATATTTATTTGTGTATATATGTGTGTGTATGTGTATTTTTATGTGTGTGTGTCTTTCTATGTGTGTATGTATGTATGTATGTGTGTATACATGTGTGTCTGTATATATGTGTATATTTGTATCACATGCACACATACATATCACATACACACATTACCTACACACATACATATCACATACACACATACATATCACATACACACATTACCTACACACATACATATCACATACACACATAAATATCACATACACACACATATATGCACACACATACACACATGAATTTGATAGGACAGACAATTTTAAACAACTTTCCAATTCACTTTTACCATCAAATTTGCTTTGTTCTCTTGGTATTCTTAGTTGAAAGCTAAACCTAGGTAGGCTCATATGCTAATTTCTAAGCCCTTGAAGGCCGCCTCTTATCTGAATGCTTTTGACTGTTTTTACAGCTAGAGGGTGTTAGTTCATGTGTGCCATATAGATAAAATTGTGCTCATGCCTGTGGAGTTACATATGAGAGGGCACTGATTGGTTAAAATGCAAGTCTGTCAAATGATCTGAGATAAGGGGGCAGTCTGCAGAAGCTTTACACAAACAGGAGCAAGCTGGAATAGGTATACACCAGTATACTCCTAAAACTTTGGGGCTTGATTAGGAGTCTAAAAATCAGCACAATGTTATTTAAAAATAAGCAAAACTATACATTTTTTAAAAAAAAACAAACTATATGAGCTACATAAATGGATAATCTACAAAGCATTTAGGCAAAGAAAAAACTAGCGTATAATGTCCCTTTAATGAAATATTTAGTACATCTTGTACTATTTAGTTTTTGTGTTTGAGAGGGTTGAATTACAGTAAAATATTAACAATGATTTAACGCTTTACTCACTTGCACAGCTTAGTGGGATACTCAATTTTTCCCTGTCTGCATTTTTTAGTTACTGTTTTCTTCTCATATCCAGGTTTGCAAGTAAATTCTATCAATGCTCCATTCTCAAAATAATGTGCATTTCTATGATTTGGGGATATTTCTAAATTATTTGTATCAAGGTCCCTTTGGTTGATGTAACAGGCATCTGCAAAATGAAAGTACAAAGTTGTTCTTGGGCCGTTACAACTAGTGCTGTCTGCAAATCTTTTTTATTTAGCAAATGTGAAATAAGGAAAGAGAGATCAGTATTGTCATAAAATTAAAGTGACACAAAACTGCAATGTATATTGAATAGCAAGTGCAGAAGAAAAAGCTCTGCATAAAGTATATCTTAAAGTGATTGTAAACTCCCCCCTTTGTATAAAGAGATCCAGAATGTTAGTGATATTTTAGATGGAATTTAATTCATTAGTTGTAATGAAGATGTGCTGTAACTTATGTAGTGATGACATTCTAATACTCTGCACTTCAAAAGTATTTTCTTTTTTGTGAGCAAACAGTTTGAAATGTTCTCCAATCAGTGCTATAGCTACAACAAAAGTGCCGTATGGCTAGAACACTGATTGGAGAATAGTTCAAACTATTAGCTCACAAAAAAGTTAAGTTATAGCGCATCGTTATTACAATTGATTAATTAAACTTCATCTAAAATATCACTTACATTCTGATAGTTTACCCATCACTTTAACCTCCCTGGTCCTTCCTGCTCGGCATCTGGGATTTGGAACCGTTACACTGATACATATTACACGTATGTGCGTGAAGATGAACAGAACAAATGTTCTTCACTATAAAGTTGAAGTCTTCATGCCTTACCCACACACCAGAACAAGCCAATATAAGGGATCCTGGTTTATCTGTGGACTGCTGGTACCATACCGGTATTCACAAGGATTTGATAAACTTTGAGAAGCATTTTGGAGCCAGAAAATTGACCAATAGAACTAGAACGTGCTATTGGACAGATCTTTCAATCCCAAGTATATTTATATAAATCTCTATTAAATCTGCAGGGTCAGATTCAGAAGCTCTAGGGGAGATGTCTCTAAAACTTGCTGCAAGATTTCAGTTTTAAGTGTTCCCTTAAACCCATCTGTTCAGGGATATATACAATGTAAATGGACTTTTCCTACTTGATGTCACCCTCAGATCATTTATATTTCCCTTCAACTTGTCTCCATGCACTGCCTTTAGCCTATAGGCTCACAAGCCAACCTTTCCTGTAAATCACCCTGTATAAAGATGGTGTAAGTCCGGTGGTAGATGTATAATTGCCTTATTGTAAATATTACTCTGTTAGAATGCACCTGATGTCATATGGGTAGGACATATGTTTGGCACTTAATAAATATATAATAATTATTAATAATAATAATACAGGTAGGCCCGGATTGGCCATAGGACATACAGGGAAAATGCCTGGTGGGCCGGGCTCTTATGTGGGCCTTGCTGCTATATAAAGGCCCCACCCTCTCTTAAAATAGGTAACAATAGTAAAAAAGCTGCTACAGTCTGGCTATTTTGTAAAGTAGAAAGTACATTTTCTGCCTTGCTGTTAAGCAGAGGTGCTGCAGAATAAGAGGTCGGGTCTGCTATGGATACCTAGCTGAAAGAAGTCTAACTGATGTGGGCTGCTCCACTTTAAATGCCCGGGCCTATTTTTGTTGGTAAAATATTAAAAATAGTTGTCTAATTTACATGTTACCCAATGGAAGTTAAAACACCCAGCAACTGTTAGCTTATAAATAATAACTTTTATTACCACACTTAATAGCACTCAATTGGAGGGAAAGAAATTGTTGAGTTGGCACTGCTACCCTGATATATGAACAGATACTGCAAATATGTCAGTTAGTCAGTTATCAGAACTTCCTCAATGGCATGGCAGAAAATACAGCGAACTGTATATACAAATATAAGGCCAGATTATAAGAGCCATGCTAACTGTTGTACACAAGCAATTAGGGGTTTATCTAGGCTATGTGCACATGTCAGAAGTAGCGTGTGTATTACAAATTGAAAGTAAGCAAGTTTGCTTGAGTGCAATTGAATTTAACGTGCGGTAGGATAGCGTAGGACTTCAGAGCTCTGGTTAACTGTTATGTGAGATAAAACACATCAAAAATGCATTTAAAAGTACAGTTACACTCATAATAGCACTGTCTAATAAAAATAATGAAAATAAATATTGCAAAAAAATTATAGATATTCC
>NC_069508.1:17832144-17844644 GCF_027579735.1 Bombina bombina
TTATTGTGTTTTGTACACGTATGTGTGTGCGTCTGTGAGTGTGTCTGTGTATTATTGTGTTTGTGTACATGTATGTGTGTGCGTCTGTGAGTGTGTCTGCATATTATTGTGTTTGTGTACACGTATGTGTGTGCATCTGTTAGTGTGTCTGTGTATTATTGTGTTTGTGTACACGTATGTGTGTGCGTCTGTGAGTGTGTCTGCATATTATTGTGTTTGTGTACACGTATGTGTGTGCGTCTGTGAGTGTGTCTGCATATTATTGTGTTTGTGTACACGTATGTGTGTGCGTCTGTGAGTGTGTCTGCATATTATTGTGTTTGTGTACACGTATGTGTGTGCGTCTGTGAGTGTGTCTGCATATTATTGTGTTTGTGTACACGTATGTGTGTGTAACTGTGTGTGTGTAACTGTGTGTGTACACGTATGTGTACCTGTGTGCATTAATATTTGTGGATAAAGACAACACATTCTAGCCTTGCCCAAATCTTCCCATTTTGATAGTTGAAATTGATTCATGAATATTTGTACCCTAATCTTTTGTTTTTCAGTTGTTTATTAATTACTAAAAAATAAATAGTTAAGAGTTAAAAGTAGATGATTATACTCACGTCTTGGTGAGCATGTTGGATAGGTCACTTCTCCTTTAGTACAAGTTCTTTCTGTGCCACTGGTATTAACGTATTTTTGTTTACATCTAAAACGCACAATATCTCCCTCTTCATAGTAATTTTCATTATTGTGAAGTGGGTCCAGCTCCAGGAAATTTTCATCAAGTTTGTCTTGATCTAGACGACACGTTTCTACAAAATAAAAATTACCTATTATCAAACACACTAAGATGTTGTAGTAGATAATCCAATAAGAATTCAAACACACACAGGCATGCACGAAAAAAATCAACTGAACATCTGAAAGGTAAAAAACCTTGGATAAGACCCACAATAACATATACCGGTATATTCTTCTGCACTAAAGATAAGGGCCCCCATTACATATGCAGCGTTGCCCGCAAAAGCTGGTGACGCCGGTTTTTGCGCTGTTTTGGTATCCTATATACAGCGCCACATATAAATGCGGCACGTGTATTTTACCTGTCGCCTGCAGTTTTTACTCCCATTAGCTAACATGGGACTGCGTCGTAAATCGGTATCCAATATCCAGCGCAAGGAATTACGTGGCGAAAATGGAGAAATCTTACTCCATTTTTACCTCGCCATAAAAAGCAGCCGTAGCAAGCCTTGCTCTGAGTATGGGAGCACCGTAACTCCCGAAAATGCCTGCAATAAAAAAACTAACACCTAACTCATGCGCAATGTCTATCTACCTGTCAACCGCAATCCCCCACCGCAATAACTAATAAAGTCTATTAACCCCTATATCCGCCATCAAACCCACACCGCAAGTAATGACTAAATTATTAACCCCTAAACCACCATAGCCCACATAGCCTATTAAATGTATTAACCCCTAATCTGCCGCCACCAACGTCGCCGCCACTATAATAAAGTTATTAACCCCTAATCCTAAGTCTAACCCTAACCCTAACACCCCCCTAACTTAAATATTATTTAAATACATCTAAATAAATGTACTATTATTAACTCAATTATTCCTATTTAAAACTAAATACTTACCTATAAAATAAACCCTAATTAATAATTACATTGTAGCTATTTTAGGATTTATTTTTATTTTACAGGCAACTTTGTATTTATTTTAACTAGGTACAATAGTTATTAACTATTTTTTTTTTTTTTAATTCTTTTTTTATTAAAGAAACACAGGTACAAGTAGATATATATCAGCATTTACAAGGCATAGTTATAAGACATTAAAGAAATGCTGCATACTAAACATCCGTATATTAACATTTGTGGTATAGTTGCCATTGAGCGTTACAGAAGAAGGTGGTATATTGCTCAAAGGTGTATATGGACTATGCAAATCTGAATACAAAGGATTGAGACTGTATAAAAGAGATCTGAACATTGAGAGGTACATAAAGGACTAGTCGAATACTATTTTATACTAAACCTGTGCCTCTTAATTTTTTTTTTATATATTAACAACTAAGAACAGGACAAAACATACAACAAAACATACAACAAAACGTAAAACCAAATATTAACACTGGTGGTATGCCCAAAAGGGTATACTAATTCTCGTTGCAGTGGGTATAACAGGTAATATGCAGCTTTATAGAAGATGAAATATATGTATATGTGGTGCTCACATAGCAAAGAAACCAAGTTATATTCAGTAGTGCATATATATATATATGCATACACACATACATACCCACACATACAAGTCGTTGTAGATGAAACTAATAAAGTGAAACAGCAAGGCTGAATAACCAGTTGCATCATTCAATATGAAGAGTGAGGCAGCACTGAAAGATAATTGGCAGGAATGTTTAAGTAATGCTACTAATGTCTAGGCTATACTGTGGAAACAGAGACTGGGCAATCCCACTGAAGATCACCCTACCTTGAGACGTCTTCACCCAGCCGGGCACAAGTGGTCATCCGATCCGGGCAGAAGTCTTCATCCTATCCGTGCAGAAGAGGACATCCAGACCGGCAGAAGTCTTCATCCAGGCGGCATCTTCTATCTTCTTCCATCCGGAGCGGAGCAGGTCCATCTTGAAGACATCTGACGCGGAGCATCCTCTTCTTTCTTGATCCGACGACTAAATGACGGTACCTTTAAGTGACGTCATCCAAGATGGCATCCCTTGAATTCCGATTGGCTGAGAGGATTCTATCAGCCAATCGGAATTAAGGTAGGAAAAATCTGATTGGCTAATGCAATCAGCCAATCGGATTGAAGTTCAATCCTGATTGGAACAGCCAATAGTATGCGAGGTCAATCCTATTGGCTGTTTGGATCAGCCAATCGGATTGAAATTCAATCCAATTGGCTGATTGCATTAGCCAATCAGATTTTTCCTACCTTAATTCCGATTGGCTGATAGAATCCTATCAGTCAATTGGAATTCAAGGGACGCCATCTTGGATGACATCACTTAAAGGTACCATCATTTAGTCGTCGGATCAAGAAAGAAGAGGATGCTCCGCGTCGGATGTCTTCAAGATGGACCCGCTCCGCTCCGGATGGAAGAAGATAGAAGATGCCGCCTGGATGAAGACTTCTGCTGGTCTGGATGTCCCCCGGATAGGATAAAGACTTCTGCCCGGATCGGATGACCACTTGTGCCCGGCTGGGTGAAGACGTCTCAAGGTAGGGTTATCTTCAAGGGGGTAGTGTTAGGTTTTATTAAGGGGGGATTGGGTGGGTTTTAGAGTAGGGTTGGGTGTGTGGGTGGTGGGTTGTAATGTGGGGGGGTATTGTAATTTTTTTTTACAGGTAAAAGAGCTGATTACTTTGGGGCAATGCCCCACAAAAGGCCCTTTTAAGGGCTATTTGTAATGTAGTATAGGGTAGGACATTTTATTATTTTGTGGGGCTTTTTCATTTTATTAGGGGGATTAGATTAGGTGTAATTAGTTAAACATTTTGTAATTTTATTTATTATTTTCTGTAATCTTAGTATTTTTATTTTCTGTAATTTTAGCTTAAAGGGACAGTCTACTCAAGAATTTTGATTAGACTGCCACTTTAATTAATACTTAGTATATTTTTATTTTTAACCCCTTAAGGACAAGACCATTTTTCAATTTCTTTCCCTGAAGGACCAGGGCTATTTTTACATTTCAACAAGTACCAACTTACGTGGCACCATAGGTACCGACATCCAAGTTTAAAACCCAGCATTTTTCAACTAAACGGTCAAATACAGACCGTATTAAAGACAACCCGCTGTGGAATAAACGCCAAAGGAATCCCCGCAGACAGAGCGGCTGTTCACCAAACCACAACCGGTCACTGACCGCTAGAAGGATCTCAGTTTGAACTCTAGGACAAGTCTACCTTTAAACACAAAGTGTCATCTGTCAGATACACTGTAAGGTAACACGGGATACACTGTATCCATAAATCACCTTGCAAACTTTTACTGCACTATCATTTGCTAAGAGACAATTAGCTAACTTAATCACTGGTTAATGAGTGCATTGCTCGTATAGATTATCCTTTGACACCATCTATATCAAGCATCTGAACGTATATGTCAGTGTTTTACACCAACTTGATCGTATCAAATTGTTTTTACGAATCCTATGCATGTATTTTAGAATTTTACCATATAGATAGCACCGGTGCATCTTTTTTATGTATTTCTATATATATTGTTCCATTAGAACTTAATAAATTGTTCATATTATTTATATATACATAGTCTATTTGTGCTTATTTCTGAAGGAATATTCAATTGAAGGATAATTAATTCCCATTTATATATAATACCAATCAATATTAATTCCCATTTATATATAATACCAATCAATATATTTAAAACAAATCATATAGGGGATAGCAACTCACATTGCGCCACCTCATTCTACAGATTACTTTAAACTTTTGGGATAACAGTTTTTAGGTGTGCAATATCCCCTACCAATCTCGCAGTCTAACCTACTTTTCTGTATATATACCATTCATATCCCCAGACTGCTAAGATTGGTATTTGATCGGATCTATATTTTAAAGATATTAACCTGCTCAACACTATGGACATTTTTGGCACTAGGGACAGTATACTAGATGACATACAAAACAAAATAGATCCCTCAGACTCCTCATATAACAAAAATGAATACACTAATGAAAAAGATACATTAAGTGAGCTAGAAAATATTTTATTCAAAGAAATAAAACAAAAACTAGAACTGGCTTTTCTTAATAAATACATTAAAGAAAACATGGTCCCTAGAGGACTACGGTTAAAGAAGGATTGTACATTTGAACTCAATGAAGAACACAGTAAAGAATGGTATGAGATTTTAGATACAGCATCAAGGAAACTCATAAATGTAATTAT
Source organism: Bombina bombina (assembly GCF_027579735.1). Taxonomy (NCBI): domain Eukaryota; kingdom Metazoa; phylum Chordata; class Amphibia; order Anura; family Bombinatoridae; genus Bombina; species Bombina bombina. The sequence goes on from NC_069508.1 coordinate 17,837,090, forward strand.
TAAATCAAGAGAAGCAACCACACAAGAATTAGGGGTTAAAATACAGAAATGCAAAGATATATTGGATAATGCCACACTATCCGACTCACTAAACACTAAACAACAAGAAATAGCTAAAAAACTAGGGGAGTTGAATAAAGATATACTAGAAGTGAAATGGAGAAAGTTTAATAGAGATTTGGATGACTATAAGGGAACAGAGAACACCGAAACAGACAATACACATGATATTCAGAAAATATTATTTAGCAATAAAAAACCCAATAACGACGCAGAACGAACTAATACAACTCCACAAATCACACAGATTGAATATAGCGAAAAAGCTAATAATCCGAATAGAAATACTATGCACAACAGAAACTATGATGATAGAAATTATCGTTTCGATAGACACAATCAGAGAAATAGATATCAAAGACAACATGACCAATATAGTCACAACTATCATCGAAATAATGATCAAAGAAGGGACTATAGACATAATGGATACGAACAGAGAAATAGGGAGTTCTGGCACACTAATAGGGCCATTAGAAATGATAGAAATAAAGGATACTATCCAGAAGAAACATACACACATGACTATAGAAATTTCAACTATAATAGAGATATACCATATTACAAAGAACAGGCACGGGACCACCCCCACGATAACTATCACCAAGACTCAAACTTCAATAAATATCACAATAATAATGAATATCACAGAAGCCACAACAGAGAACCACATAATCAAAATACAAGTGAACACTATAGAAGTCACAACAGAGAACCATACTACCACAATCAAAGGCACTATGATAATAGAAGACAAGAAGATAATAGACATAATGATGTTAACACCAACACATTTTGGAGAAATCAATACACAGAAAACACTAATTGGGATACACCTAATGAGCGCCACAGGCAGCCACATTCACCTAGAACTAAAGAAACACATAACACTAGTAAACACAACACAAATAACCACCAATCAGATAGGAATATAGAACATCCAAATAGATTTAGTGCACTGAATCAGGAAGAAGATGATAGAACCCCCACTGTTTCAACTAAAACACATAGCTCTAGAATTTCTTTTTTAGAGGAGGGCCCAAACCAAACCCACGACCCACCAAAAGGAAAAAGAAGATTAGAGGAAACCGAGGAAGGGGAGGTAGAACCGAGAAAAGCAACGAAAAAATCAAAATAGAATCAAAAGGGATCTTTAATTTAAGTAAAATGGTATTAAATGAAGAACAAAAAACAGTGCTAAACAAGGGTCTCTCTTTCGCACCAGCATGTAAAATTAACAAATTCGAAACCCTTATTAATGTCAATCAATTCACGAGAAAACTAGCTCTTAAAAAATACTTCTTAAAAAACCCCATAGAGACTACGACTGGCCACACCTCCACTTACATTCATACTAATTTTAAGCAAAAATCATTATTTAACCCAACACAAGAAAAAGGGAGTGCAATTGAAATATTTGAAAAAAAGGTAAAAGAGGATATAGAAAAATTAGAGGAGAAAAAAGATTTAAAATGGAATTTAAGTAAAAAGGAAAACCTAGTTCTAAAAGATCTTAAAGAGAACAAAAACATTATAATCAAACAAGCAGACAAAGGAGGGGGAGTGGTCATAATGGATACTGTCAATTACCTTAAAGAAGCCAACAGATTGTTGGGAGATGAGGTCACATATAAAAAACTAACAGGGAACCCCATTGAACACATGAAAAAGAATCTGGAAAAACTAATTCTTTCAGCAAAAGATCAGGGAATAATAAACAACCACGAAATTAAGTTTTTACTGATAGAATATCCAAGGACACCCGTTTTTTATTTTTTACCCAAAATTCACAAGGACATTACAAACCCCCCAGGTCGACCTATCATTTCAGGAATAGACTCATTAACATCCAACTTATCGCAATATACTGATTACTTCCTTCAAAAATATGTCAGATCAATACCATCACACCTTAAAGACACGAAACACTTCCTCAAAATATTAGAAGATATAGAGTGGAAGGAAAATTACATCTTAGTAACATGTGACGTGAGCTCCCTCTACACGTGCATAGAACACTCTAGAGGACTAAAAGCAACAAGTACATTTTTAGCCAGAGACATGGAAATGTCAAAACCCCAGCAAGAGTTTATATTAGATTGCATGGAATTCATACTAAAAAATAATTATTTCTCCTTTAATGGAAACTATTACCTACAAAAAAGAGGAACAGCTATGGGCACGAGATTCGCACCCAGTTACGCAAATTTGTTTGTGGGTCATTTTGAAGAACTATTTATATCTGGAACCCCGTGGGGTGCGAATCTCGTGCTTTATAAAAGATTTATAGACGACATATTCATCATCTGGAGAGGAGATGAGGAATTACTTGACCAATTTATCTCAGACTTTAATACCAATGATTTTGGGCTAAAATTCACACACGAATACAATAAAACTAAAATTAACTTTTTGGACATTGAAATTGCCATAATACACAATAAAATCACTACTACAACATTTTTCAAGAAAGTAGATGCTAACAGTTATATAGACTACAAAAGCTGTCACCATGAAAGATGGAAAAAGAATGTACCAAAAGGCCAGTTCTCTAGAATAAGGAGGAACTGTACCCAAATAACAGATTACGACAGACAAGCTAAGATCTTACACAACAGATTCATAGAAAAAGGATATCATCCCAAGATGTTATTAGAAACAAACAAACAAGTTAGAGAAATAGATAGAAACAAACTTCTGGCAGACAAGAGCATAACAAATATAGAAGAAAAAGACCCCTATGACATACCCTTTATTACCACCTTCTCTAGTCAACACAAACAGGTTGAGAACATAATAAAAAAACACTGGCATATTGCCAGGAGTGACCCCCTAATAGGTAAGAGACTGAAACAACGACCAGACATAATATTCAAGAAAGCAACTAATCTGAAAAATATCTTAGCCCCCAGTGAGTACAAACATACGACTCAAACTTACCAACTCAACCTTAATAATGAAATACTAACAGGTTTTTTTCCATGTCACGACTGTAAATCGTGTAAACACAGCACCAAAACTAAAACGGTTAAATCCACTGTGACCCATAAAGAAATTAAGATAAATGACATTATAAGGTGCACAGACACCAACATCATATATTTACTACAGTGTTCATGTAAACTTCAATACCTAGGCCAAACGGGCAGGAAATTGAAAGATAGGGTAAGAGAACACATTCTGAGTATCGAAAAAGAAAAAGACAATACGAGACTGTATGCCCATTTCAAACAATTCCATAGAGGCAATCCAAATGAAATGAAATTTTGGGGTATAAGGAAAGTTAAAGCTGATGGTAGAGGAGGAAATTTAGAGAAAAAACTTTTACACCAAGAGGCTAAACTAATATTTGAAATGGGCACCTTGTACCCCAAAGGCCTGAATAGCGAACTAGACCTAAATGCCATCCTGTAAAAATAAAATCCGTACACTTGGTGCTCACCGCACACGTTTTATTACTCATGGATAACATGTGTGTCATCATAACACATAAGTTTTACAAATAAATATTTATTTATTTCTATGTATATTTTTTATGTTATTAATTATAATATTATTAATAATTTTTTATTATTTTTATTAATTTTAGATTATATATATATAGTTTGTGTTATATAAAATTTATCAAATAGACACCTGATTACTATGAATCAATTAGAACAAATTGGGAAACACAATACCAAGGCACGTAGAGACGTTTGAATATTCCCTTTAACATAAATAACCACGAATACACTCGCAAGTTGATTTAAACATAATAAAATTATTTTGATTATCTGTAATCCAATAACTTGCGATGCATGTGTGAATAACCTAAAACATAAGTTATAAACATCTTTTAAATTGAATGCTATATGTTAGACTATTTAAAAAAATTTGTAATGAACCTTTGAATATTGACACCTACTATGTAATTACCACCAGCATTCCAGGAGTTAACAAAGTTAACGATTAGGCTTTAAATAGCCAGGAATCCATCATACCGGTATCTTGAGAAAGGCTGCAAAGCCGAAACGCGTTGATACCCGAGCTACAGCCACACTGATTGTGGCAAACCAAGACACAGACAACAAGAGTAGTGCTTCCAGTTTCCAGTGTGGAAACCAACTCTTCCACCTCCAGCAAAACCGGCAAGTTCTACCAGCGTATGCATAATTTGCAGCATACTCTTGCCCAACAATAAGGATAACCTTTTTTCCGGAGAAAGAACTTTATAGCGGAAATACTTATACCCGCATTAAACCGCAAAGCAACCCGGCAGAAGGAGAAGCTATACCTTAACAGCAATCGGTCACTGACCGAAAGAAGAACAAACCCAAGAAGAAGACAACAAGTACCAACTTACGTGGCACCATAGGTACCGACATCCAAGTTTAAAACCCAGCATTTTTCAACTAAACGGTCAAATACAGACCGTATTAAAGACAACCCGCTGTGGAATAAACGCCAAAGGAATCCCCGCAGACAGAGCGGCTGTTCACCAAACCACAACCGGTCACTGACCGCTAGAAGGATCTCAGTTTGAACTCTAGGACAAGTCTACCTTTAAACACAAAGTGTCATCTGTCAGATACACTGTAAGGTAACACGGGATACACTGTATCCATAAATCACCTTGCAAACTTTTACTGCACTATCATTTGCTAAGAGACAATTAGCTAACTTAATCACTGGTTAATGAGTGCATTGCTCGTATAGATTATCCTTTGACACCATCTATATCAAGCATCTGAACGTATATGTCAGTGTTTTACACCAACTTGATCGTATCAAATTGTTTTTACGAATCCTATGCATGTATTTTAGAATTTTACCATATAGATAGCACCGGTGCATCTTTTTTATGTATTTCTATATATATTGTTCCATTAGAACTTAATAAATTGTTCATATTATTTATATATACATAGTCTATTTGTGCTTATTTCTGAAGGAATATTCAATTGAAGGATAATTAATTCCCATTTATATATAATACCAATCAATATTAATTCCCATTTATATATAATACCAATCAATATATTTAAAACAAATCATATAGGGGATAGCAACTCACATTGCGCCACCTCATTCTACAGATTACTTTAAACTTTTGGGATAACAGTTTTTAGGTGTGCAATATCCCCTACCAATCTCGCAGTCTAACCTACTTTTCTGTATATTATATACCGTTTTTCTCACCATTAAATGGACTTTCTAAAAATACCATTATTTTCATCATATCTTATCATTTACTATAAAAAAATATAAAATATGAGGAAAAAATGAAAAAAAATACACTTTTTCTAACTTTGACCCCCACAATCTGTTACACATCTACAACCACCAAAAAACACCCATGCTAAATAGTTTCTAAATTTTGTCCCGAGTTTAGAAATACCCAATGTTTACATGTTCTTTACTTTTTTTTGCAAGTTATAGGGCAATAAGTACAAGTAGCACTTTGCTATTTCCAAACCACTTTTTTTCAAAATTAGCGCTAGTTACATTGGAACACTGATATCTTTCAGGAATCCCTGAATATCCATTGACATGCATATATTTTTTTTAGAAGCCATCCCAAAGTATTGATGTAGACCCATTTTGGTATATTTCATGCCACCATTTCACCGCCAAATGCGATCAAATAAAAAAAATTGTTCACTTTTTCCCAAATATTTTCACAAACTTTAGGTTTCTCACTGAAATTATTTACAAACAACTTGTGCAATTATGGCATAAATGGTTGTAAATGCTTCTCTGGGATCCCCTTTGTTCAGAAATAGCAGACATATATGACTTTGGCATTGCTTTTTGGTAATTAGAAGGCCGCTAAATGCCACTGCGCATCACACGTGTATTATGCCCAGCAGTAAAGGGGTTAATTAGGGAGGATGTAGGGAGCGTCTAGGGTTAATTTTAGCATTAGTGACACTGTAGTGTAGTAGACAACCCCAAGTATTGATCTAGGCCCATCTTGCTATATTTCATGCTATCATTTCACCGCTAAATGCGATCAAATAAAAAAAAAATGTAAAATATTTCACAATTTTAGGTTTCTCACTGAAATTATTTACAAACAACATTTGCAAGTATAGCATAAATTATTGTAAATGCTTCTCTGGGATCCCCTTTGTTTAGAAATAGCAGTCATATATGGCTTTGGCGTTGCTTTTTGGTAATTATAAGGCCGCTAAATGCCGCTGCGCACCACACATGTATTATGCCCAGCAGTGCAGGGGTTAATTAGGTAGCTTGTAGGGAGCTTGCAAGGTTAATTTTAGCTTTAGCGTAGAGATCAGCCTCCCACCTGACACATCACACCCCAGGATCCCTCCCAAACGGCTCTCTTCCCTCCCCCATCCCACAATTGTCCCCGTCATCTTAAGTACTGGCAGAAAGTCTGCCAGTACTAAAATAAAAGGTATATTTAAGAAAAATAATAATTGTATAGCATATTTACATATGCTGCTGTGTAGGATCCCCCCTTAGCCCCCAACCTCCCTGATCCCCCCCAAACAGCTCTCTAACCCTCCCCTCTACCATACTGGGAGCCATCTTGGGTACTGGCAGCTGTCTGCCAGTACCCAGTTTAGAAAAAAAAAAATGCCTTTTTTTTTATATTTTTTTATTTTTTTTTCTGTAGTGTAGCTTCCCCCCATAGACAAAACACCACCCCCTCCCAGATCCCTTACAATTATCATTTTCTGCTGTCCCCCCCCCCCCACTTATCAATCCACATTTTTCTGTAGTATAGTGGTTCCAACCTGCTCCCTCCCCGTGCACACGCCCGCCCGTGCGCGCTCCCGACAACACCGCCCCTGATCCCGCCCCCCTCTCTCTTCAATCTTCCATCGATGGCCGCCCACCCGCCTCCCACGTCGGCTCCCACTCACCAATGATTGCGGCCATCGATGCCGGTGCAGAGAGGGCTACAGAGTGGCTCTCTCTGCATCGGATGGGGGAAAAATGTTATTGCAGGATGCCTCGATATCGAGGCATCACTACAATAACCGTAAAGCGGCTGGAAGCGATCAGGATCGCTTCCAGCCGCTTTAATCCCCAATGTCGTACAGGGTACGTCGCTGGTCTTTAAAGACCAGGTTGTGTGCGACGTACCCTGTATGACTCGTGTTGTTAAGGGGTTAAAGTAGTGTTAGTTTTTTTGTAATTTAAGAGTAACGATAGTATTTGGTAAATTAGATAATTTTCGTTCAGTTAGGTGGTGTTAGGCTATGGGGGTTAGGCTAGGGGGGGTTAGGTTTATTGCGTTGTGGGCTATGGCGTTTAGGGGTTAATAATTAAATAGGTTAATTGCGTTGTGGGCTTTGGCGGTTTAGGGGTTAATACTTAAATAGGTTAATTAATAGGTTAATTGCGTTGTGGGCTTTGGCGGTTTAGGGGTTAACAGACTTTATTAGGTTAATTGCGTTGTGGGCTATGGTGGTTTAGGGGTTAATACTTTAATAGGTGTATTGCGTTGTGGGTTAATGGCAGATTAAGGGTTAATAGTTTA
>NC_069508.1:17849644-17852144 GCF_027579735.1 Bombina bombina
CTGAGTCCGGCGGATCGAAGCTTACGTCACTAAATTCTAATTTTGCCGGTGTCTAGGGCTTGATAACTAAGGCGAATCAGCCTCGCCTCAAATACGCTGCGGAATTCCAGCGTATTTGAGGTAGACACGTTGATAACTAGAGGCCACAGTCTGAATTATCATATAAAGAACAATAAACCTATTAATTAACACATATCCTTGAGATTAGTCATTTTTGAAATATAATCAAATTGCACAAACTTGCCAGATAATAATCTAATAAATACACAAATTAAGACTGAGTAATTTCTTATTTAAGAATTACTTTAGGCACACTCAAAATACATATTTTTTCCAAAAATACTAAATACATATACAGTGTTGAGGTTTCACTGTTTTTTTGAGTGTTTTTTGTGAGAGAGCACCATCTACTGGGGAACTCTAATATATGTTGGCTCTTTGAGAAAATATATATTTTTTATCCATATCACATGCATGCACGAGCAGCATAGATACCAATGCACACACTGAAAGAGACATATATACACACACATACAGAGGCACACTTATATAAACACACAGCACACACTGATAGAGACATGTATACTCACACACATACAGAGGAACACATATGTATACACACACAGTACAGACTAGTAGAGACATATATACTCACACACATACAGAGGCACACATATAAACACACAGCATACACTGGTAGAGACATGTATACTCCCACACATACAGAGGGACACATATATATATACACACAGTACAGACTAGTAGAGACATATATACTCACACACATACAGAGGCACACATATATATACACACACAGTACAGACTAGTAGAGACATATATACTCACAAACATACAGAGGCACACATATATATACACACACAGTACAGACTAGTAGAGACATATATACTCACACACATACAGAGGCACACACATATATATATATACACACAGTACACACTGGAAGAGACATCTATACTCACACACATACAGATGCACACATATATACACACACAGCACAGACTGGAAGAGACATGTATATTCACACATACAGAGGCACACTTATATAAACACACAGCACACACTGGTAGAGACAAATATACTCACACACATACAGAGGTACACTTACGTATATACACACACAGCACACACTGGTAGAGACATGTATACTCACACATACAGAAGCACACTTATATAAACAGACAGCACACACTGGTAGATACATGTATACTCAAACACATACAGAGGCACACATATATACACACAAGCACACACACAGCATACACTGGTAGATACATGTATACTCACACAAATACAGAGGCACACATATATATATACACACACAGTACAGACTAGTAGAGACATATATACTCACACACATACAGAGGCACACACATATATATATACACACACAGTACACACTGGAAGAGACATGTATACTCACACACATACAGAGGCACACATATATACACACACACAGCACACACTGGTAGAGACATGTATACTCACACACATACAGTGGCACACATATATATACACACACACACACACAGCACACACTGGAAGAGACATGTATACTCACACACATACAGATGCACACATATTTACACACACAGCACAGACTGGAAGAGACATGTATACTCACACATACAGAGGCACACTTATATAAACACACAGCACACACTGGTAGAGACAAATATACTCACACACATACAGAGGTACACTTACGTATATACACACACAGCACACACTGGTAGAGACATGTATACTCACACATACAGAAGCACACTTATATAAACAGACAGCACACACTGGTAGATACATGTATACTCACACACATACAGAGGCACACATATATACACACACGCACACACACATCATACACTGGTAGATACATGTATACTCACACACATACAGAGGCACACACATATATATATATATATATATATATATATATATATATATATATATATATATACACACACAGCACAGACTGGAAGAGACATGTATACTCACACATACAGAAGGACGCTTATATAAACACACAGCATACACTGGTAGAGACATGTATACTCACACACATACAGAAGCACACATATATACACAAACAGCACACACTGGTAGAGACATGTATACTCACACACATACAGAAGCACACATATATACACAAACAGCACACACTGGTAGAGACATGTATACTTACACACATACAGAAGCACACATATATACACAAACAGCACACACTGGTAGAGACATGTATACTCACACACATACAGAAGCACACATATATACACAAACAGCACACACTGGTAGAGACATGTATACTCACACACATACAGAGGCACACTTATATAAACACACAGCATACACTGGTAGAGACATGTATACTCCCACACATACAGAAGCACACATATATACACAAACAACACACACTGGTAGAGACATGTATACTCACACACATACAGAGGCACACATATATACACACACTGGTAGAGACATGTAT